>NW_019104048.1:0-48375 GCF_001856785.1 Myzus persicae | reverse complement strand
CATAAGACCATTTCTGTGCCCACGTGCAGCCCACGGCCAGAGCACGCTGCAGCGCTGGTTGCAGTGTATAATAATAATAATAGTAATAATATATAACACTCGAGTGGCGCAAGATGAACGAGTCTACCGGGAGATGTGAGACGGATGTGATCGAGTGTGGACCGGACATGATATATAATACATATAATAATGTTTTATAGTACCCTCCAGCCAGCGTTTCTCGTCCCCGGTCGAAACGGTTATATTGATTCGATTCTGGTGAATTAGGGGGCGGGGTGGGGTCAAGTCTTCTCCCGGCCAAAGTATTATTGTTATTATTATTATTGTTATTATTATCATCATCATCATCATCATAATCATCGGAGAGGGCGATGGTTTGGTGTGTTACGTTTTGTTGTCAAGCACATTAATATCTAAGAAGCTATACAAGACATATTATTGCATTATTGTGTACCCCGGTGAATTTTCTCATCTACGAAAGCTCGTTATAAGCGTATAATGATATTATCTGCTCTAAACATGCATATAAATTATATATATATTATGTATTAACACCTATTGTAATAACATAGTGAAATATGAAAAAAAAATTATATTTTCAGTTATTCGACCCCGACGAATGATTTCCAGCTATGTTCGCGAATTCGCATTAATAATTTGATAGATTCAGGTGACAAATTAAAAGTAGGTGCTTCATTATTAAGAATTTCAACACGATATGAGTTTTTTAAGTTCTCAGACATAAGAGATCATAATATAGCTCGTAAACATAATGGTCATACTATCATGTACTCAAATATAACTTATAAGTATCCCATATCATAAGCATGTCAGTATATCTCATTATCTCAATATTATTAAAAAGACGCTACACGGACATCTGTTGTATACCCGTCTTACAAGTGCTTACCACAGCAAATGTTAAGCTCAACTGTTTGTTTAAAAATTAGAGCGAATTGACCTCTCGTAAATTGTAAAAGTATAAGATAGTCTAGGGCATTTCATAGGCTTTTTATTATATTTTTATTTTGAAGCGGGTTATGAGTGTTTTAAAATCACAAATTGTTTGTACATCTTAAAATAATCATGACTCGCTTTAAAATTCAAATGAAATTTTCTGCTGCGAGATAGCCTACTCTAAAAGACGGAGATAATTACAGCCGATGTCTGTGCAGTGTCCTCTTAATATCGATGAACATGTACATAACACAACATTTTCAGCTTCCAAAATCGTACTACCATGCGAACTCTCAAGGTACCCTATGTGGAATGAGGAGAAATCATCCGTCATTGCAGCAGCGAACACTCGTCATTGTCGTAGCGGGCCTGTCTTATAGTCACATTATCACTATTATCGTCGTCGTAATCATATATATATATATATAATCATTGTCGAACGTCCATAAGACCATTTCTGTGCCCACGTGCAGCCCACGGCCAGAGCACGCTGCAGCGCTGGTTGCAGTGTATAATAATAATAATAGTAATAACATACACTTTCATAGAATCAACTAGACAGTCAGATCAATAGTTCCTTTACACGCTGCATTTAAAAAAATCCAAGAGAATGAACTTACTTAAAAATTAAACAGTACGTATAAATATTATAAAATAAAATAAACATGTAAATTACATATTCATAAATANAGCACACACAATGTATGAAATGTTTTCATTTGTTGTAAGAACAACATGTTTTAGGTATGCATAGTATCACAAATGACAAAATATACTAAATATTAAAAGATTTAATAGATTTTTCTGTTGTAATTATTAGTAATCATACGACGGCCAATAACTTTTTTAAAGACATTTTTAGTTTTTCACCAAAACTACATGACAAACAATAATGATAGGTATGCGGAATAAGCCACCCGGCTAAAAATACAAGAAAATCGTAGACAGCATAAACAAAATATTAAAATGTAATATTAATGCTCATCAATAAGTAAATATGTTGTAAGCTAATAACCTTGTAGTTGATGCTGTAACAATAAAAAAAAAATAAGTTAATAAATTAGGCGAGAAAATGAAAAAAAATAATGCGAGGTATTTACATTTAAACAATAGCATAACAGAGGTATAGTGAGATACAATTTTTTTTGGAATTAGCTGTAGTGATAGTGCGTTAAAAAAAAACAATACGATCACTGCATAATAATAAAATACGCGTAACGCAGGTATGCACTTTTATATGCCAGACAAAAAGAGCACGAGAGCCCCACAACACGCACTGCGAATGTGTGTAATATCTAATATTATTTGCTCACTTAATTATGAACGACTGTTTTCCGGTCGGGCTTATACATTTAAACGCACACGATTAGAGGGGCTTACGACAAAACCTTTTTCACGATGGGGTGGAAGCATCATCCCTTTCTCCCCATCCTCTTCGCTGTTCCTCTCTCCCTCACACACACTCTCGCCCCCATGACGCTCTCGACACACTGTACCGCTGTTGTACCGCACCCTTCGTGGTACCCTGGCGTAAAATCGCGTGCGGTAAGCCGCTCCGAGGGTGCGGTATCAACTAGCAGTGCGGTTACGCGACGCGGTATAATACAACATAATACACCGACCGCGCGTATTTCTGTACGATATCGTTCGGACGCCGCCGCTGACTTGACGAGGGCGATAAAAGTTTTTACGACGAACAACGAAGCATTGATGATGCAAAATATCCAATAGGCGACTATATACTATACGCACAAGGTACGTCATAAGTCCCTAGTCGGAGGTGACATTAAATTCATTGACGACCTTATCGTTTCAAATTTATTTTTTGAATCTAACGCGGAGTAGAAAGTGCAAAATGTGATCGATTTTCGGGCGAACTCTGCTAAACAATCGACACTGGTACTGCAACGTAATACTAATAAGAGCAGTCGGAAAAACCCGACTTAACGAAGTAAACCACGTACTGTATGTGGACGACTATATTGCCGCGCACAACAGATCTCGTATCGTTGTGAGTTCGGTTATGCGATGAATAAATTAAATGGAATTGCAAGCTGTAGGGCTACAATGCACTCGCATATTATTATCCTTCTTCCGGCGATCCGTGCAGGATCTATCTGCAGTGTTCCACATCTAAAGTGCCGCCTGCAGGACAACAGCTATACCTATAACGCCGTTTGGCATTTTCAAATCCTGTGTCAACAAGTGTTTTAACGCAACAACCGTGCTCGCATTACGACGTGTAATAATAACAATTATTTATTATTAAATTGTTATAATTCTCGTGCGTCTAAATCCGCCGTGGGGTGAAACGCACGGTGAGAAGTATAATCTCACAAAATGATATATAATATACGCTAGTGCGCGATCGTTAATCGTTTTAATAATGATATGTATGAGCACGTATATATACACTTATTAAATAGGTGTATTCGCGTTACGTGGGTGGAAACGTAAACGAGCTCGCAATTTTTTCTAATGTTATTACAATCACGATAAATCTCGCGCGATTTAAAATTTAAAATAAACCAGTAAATAGTCGTCGTTCGCGGACGTCGTCGGTTGTTTAAATTATACTCACGAGTGCGTAACATTATTATATTATGGTATATTATGATGATGTATAATATTATTGTTATACAGGATGATTCTACAGAACAGCTCACGTTTCTTTCCGGGCAAAAAAATATCTTCTACACAATATTGATATATTTTAGGAACATTACATTTCGGGAAATCATTTCCACGATGATAATCGTTGCGATTTATACGCCACATGTTATGTTTTCGTTTCCAAATAATATGATCGTTATTAGATACAGTTGCCAGTCTATTATAGACGCTTATGATATTTCATGTTTAAAAATTATTCAAATGGTCGTACCTTACGGACAACTGTGTTCTAACAGGTGTGCTTTGAATACAGAACGGAGGCGGAACACCGTGCAGACGAGGTACCCTGTATATTATATCATACGTCTGTGTAATTATAGCATTATTTCAGCAGTGCACGTGCGTCGTGTTGCGAGATGCATTTTTATTATTTTTTTTTTCACATGCGTACACAATTATTATATTATATTGTACATTATCATTACGTCGGCGGTCGTAAAAGTGAACGAGCGAGGACGGAAAATAGACACATCCCGTAATATATATCGATGACTTCGATATAAATCACGAGATATACTACACAATACAGGTATACCAATAATGTTCCAGCTGTATAATAATGACCTATATCATAAAGATACAATAGTAATTATACGATCATAATATTATATAGATCTCGATCGGACCGAATAGAGTGTTGGCGAGCGGGCGTGTAATAACAATTATTATATTATACCTACACACGCGCTTATTATAATAATATATTTATATTATTTTACGTAATCCGTGTCGTCGTAAACCAGTCGGCCCGTCGTCGTCTCGGCCAGGTGTCGTCCACGGTTTACGACGCCGATTGCGCTTTCTATGTGCAATATTATTATATTGTTATTATTATTACGATATCGTGTGCCCCGCTCGCTATATGTACGGCTGCAGCTCGTCCGTCGGATTTTTACGACGTCTGTTGTGGAGACCGTTTTGTTCTTCTTTCCGTTTTAATTGTCGAGCATATAACGCCGCCGTCGGCCTCGGCGTGTCGAATTTCGATTTTGTACGCCACCGCCGTCGTCACTAAATGCAATAAATGCCTATAATTACACTGCAGATACACGCCGGAGAGCATCATACGTGGAGGCATAGGTACAGGGTGATGCCTTCAGTTTTATTCGAGACGGGCCGCAACAATGGGTGCAGATATTCTGTCGACGCGGTACCGATTTTGGGGGTTTTTATATTTTAAACTATTTCGCGGTAAACGTTTATTACAGGCAACGTGTTTTCGTTTTGTTTATAATAATATAGTTTCGAGGCCAAAACACTAAAACTGAACCGAAATTTGGTTTCAATATTAAATTTCACCTGAAGTGTTCTTGACATCTTCAAAACAGTCTGTTGACAGGAGTATATTAAAATATTCAGGTAAATCAGATATTCGAAAAATGATTTTTGGTTCATATGGTAGCTTTTAATGTGTTGACGTAGTATCAGTTTTTTTAGCAATACATGTGATTTGATCGCACCGCACATAGAATTATGATAAAGAATAATAATGATACAAATATAGGAAATAAATTATGATACCATCTACGATCTACCTACAAAACGTTTCGAATCCATCTGAGGTACCTATTTGTTACGATATATTCAATTTTAAATTCTGAAAACTGAAACAACAAAGGTAAATTAAAGTTTTATGATATTAATTCGTTGCATAATAGTACCTACATATGATATGCACTTAAATGGTACCTCTTCGTTTAGTCTATACATGTCTATACAAATGTACATAATATTATTAATATTTTTAAAATAAAAATATTTATGGTTCATATGTCTTTAAAGTACAAATGGTACAGCAGTGATGCGCAGACATCAGTCTCGTTTCTAACGGTGGTAACGATAAAAATAAATAATTATAATATCTAAGGTGACGAAGAAATATTATGGGCTATAATGAGATAATCGTTCTGGTGGAAATCTATTATAATATTATATTAATGTAATTTACCATTTTGTTCGAAAGGGTGTAAAATACCAAAATTTTATATTTCGTAGTCGATGTGAACCTATAATTGCAATAAATATACTAAACATTTAGGAATGTGCAGTGAAAACGCAATTTGAAGAGGAATTACGTTAATATAAATATATATAGGTACATAATATGCTTGTGCAGTAATTGTGTTTTTCGGTAGCACGAAAAGCCGATGTATAGTCGAGACTCGAGATTTCCGACGGTTTCGACGAGTGAATTCGAGCGTGTTACGATAATAATAATAATAACGATCGTGCTCTCTCGGTGTAGGTAATAAATCGCGAAGTTCACATCTTCCTCGGCTTCTCCCTCCAGCCGCCGCCGCAGAGATCGTATTATACGTGAAAACCGCGACAACAGTCTGAATAAATGAATAAACCTCTTAATTGCGAGCCGCATATCACGTATAATATTATGTTTCCCTCTCCAACCCCTTCGCCGAAACTATAACAACCTCGGGATCCTGGGCCGCGGCTTTTTCTGCACGTCTTCGGGGCGCGTGCGAAAGGGGTTTCCCTTTTTTCTCCATATTATATTATACGAGTATATAGTGCGGTAAACTTTATGCGTAATACACGCGCGTATTATACCGCCGCCGCCTTAATATCGCCCGGACATGGCGGAACGATCACAATAACAATAATAATAAGTTAATAATAATTTTGAGTAGAAAAAAAGCAAGAAAATTTCGTGTCTCGAGCCTCGGAAAACATTGCCGCCGCCGAGAAATTAAATTAGCGCGTCGCAAACCATAAAAATTAATAACCCGAGTGGCGCGCCGCACGGGGGATCTGAAAAAAGGGTTAGAAACGAGCAATAACCCACATCCGCGCCCGAGGAATAACCCTTTTTCGCCGCGACGTGTTCCTTTCGTCGTCGTATTACGACACCGCAACGACGGTGATGGCGGCGGCGGTAGTTCGTAATTATTATTATTATTAATACTATAGTATACGTAATATTATTATGTTATTTTTAGCCACAAGGGTGGTTTGACATCTCTTCAGACGAGGATCCTCAGAAAAGCGAAAGTGAATTTTTTTCTCAGACTATCGAATTCACAATAAGAATATGCTGTGAGTATACAAATCTTAAAAAATAAAATGTAGAACTCTTGACGTGTAGACTGTTTCATTTTATTTTTAATAATTATTTCTGCGAGAAAATGTCATATTACACACCGTGTAATATTGGAAAAACGTAAGGGTATCGTAGGTACCCAAAAATGTCTGCCCACTCACTAAAACGTTACTCGATTTTGCAGTCTTTCATTATTTTTAAAATATTGTACATACTTATTTTATGAAAGCGTGGACTGTATAATATTATAACAGTGTATCGTACGTACAGAATATAGATGTTTATTAGTATAGTAATGGATTGTAACATCGTGCATTCAAATTTTCTGGTAAAAAAGTAAAAACGTGTATTGATAAAATATATAAGAAGGCTATTTTTTAACAGTATTAAATATAATATTTATTATATTATCAAAAAAAAAATGATCATGATTTTTTAAAATATTTTTTTTTTAAATTCATTTGAAAACAGTACGAAATAAAAAAATTCTTATTTTTTAAGCTTTTACTTTTTTATTTCATAAACTATATTTTTAATTTGATATTTAGTAATCAAACACTTTTTCAACAATGTCAGTACGTCAATAACAAATTTCCAACTAGAAGTTATTTAAAATTTAAATTGAGTGGTTACGTTGCCCCAACTAACGTTTCTTTAGTATTCGTACTGAAGTTCATACTAACTTAAAATAGTTACATAATGAAACACTACTCTTTAAAATGTAACTCTTCAATTTAAAGCAATTTGAAGTTTTAACTCTGAGAAGAATTGCTTCAGAATTTAATAATGTGAAAATGAATAATAAAGCAACAAAATAACCGTCTTATTTTCAAATTTTGTTTTATTATGTAGTCAAAAAATAAATTATGCACCAAAAATATACTGATAAACGTTAGCACTTTTCAAAATTACTAGTGATATTATACAGCCACTCCGCAGTTAGTTATGTTACGGACATTTTATTAAATTTGCAAGTCAATCGGATAGGTTCACCGACAGTTGTACAATAATTACGAGCATTACGCGTACTATAACATGATACAACTACAGCCAAATAATAAATATACCTCCACAGTGTTCAATATTTTTTCCGACGTTTCCACACCCGCGGTTTTGTTCGACAAATAATATAATATATATTACATTATTATACAACATTATATTAGGAAGTATGTATACTGTATATTATGTAGGTACAAACCAGTAACCTCAAGGTCTGATAATATATATCTGCAGGCAATATTATATTGTATTAATGTGTGTTGTGATGACGTTGCAATTTTTTCTTGACATTCGTGTGTCATCAATTTTTAAAACGAGCAGAGAGACGACCAACAACATCATATTATATCTAATAATATGTATATATATATATATTATATATTGTTTATTATTATAGTATCGCACCCGTTTAGTCGTATACATTTACTGTCAGCGATTTGACGTAACGTTTATATTATGTTCTGCGGAAGTGTATACGGGCGGATATTTCGATTGAAAACACGACAAAGCTTTTTAAAATAAAAATGTAGCCCCAGATCGCCAGGGAATATATGTATAAGTTAAAATCAGGCGAACGGAAATAGCAGAAATCGTGAAATACAGTTCGCGGTATCGCAGTTTATACTCTCGATTATAAGTTATAACACAAAAAAAATATATAAGTGCACTCGAATTCGTTTATAACGATCTTCACGAAAGATCTCAAGAAGCAGATTATTATATCAGGATCACACAAAAAAAAAAAACATTAAATACAAATTGTTTGTATTACTTTTTTATTGTTATACCTATTGCAATAATTGTATTACAAACATTACGATTTCTTTTAAGGAGTAAAACATAAAACTGTTCCGTTTGTTGATATACATTTTAATTTACAGTTGATTGGCGGTTGTTGTGTCCCATACCTATTTATTACAGTATCAAGTGGTTTTCCCGTATTTGGTCACCATATTCTAATGACTCAAAAACTATAATCCCGCACCTTAGAATTGTCTCAATCATTTTCTTAAAAATGTACATGCAAAACAGAGAGTTTGAAAAAAAAATTTGTATCTCCACAGTATGAAATTTCTTAATATTTAAGCGGCCCAACAAATCTAACCTATGTTGAAAATATTTGCATTAAAATTTCAAAAATCAGAATTTTAATAAATTCATAACATATAGGTGAAGAATAATCTTGTATAAAACATGCAGACCATACTACGCGTAGTATATACAAATACCTACAAATAATATTATAAATCAATACTTTCTTTAATTTAATTTATACTTCCAGTTAAAATGTCTCTCGTGTAAAATGACCACGGACTCGTGGGTCTGCACGTTGCAACCGGTATACACAATATATAATATCTGTGGCGCCACGTTCGCAATAATGACGTCTCACTCTCTCATAATATATTATAAATTATAATATTACGTGTATTATTATAATATAAATATGTATATATTATGTACAGCCACAGTTCATACACAGATACAACATAATATCATATAGGTAATATTATTATGTTATTATCATATCACCCGCTCGCTGTTTTATTATTCAGTCCGCGGAATTCGCACGCGGTCTCGGCCCCCGCGGCCAAACGATTGTTTTCACCGTCGTGGAGGCGACGACGTCGTTCACGCGAATATGTTGATTTTTCTATACATATGGGTCGTATACCTACTATATGTGTATTTTTATACTTTTACGTCGGTCGTGAAGAACACTCTCGGAGAGGGGTGAGTGGGTGGGGTATGTGGACGAGGACGGGACAGATGCATATCGCATTACCCCCACACAATCTAGTTTACACCGGCAAACATAATATAATATGCGAATAATAATAATAATAATAATAATAATATAGTGTGTCTGTGCGTCGTCGTCGTCGTCGTGGTCGTCGACTTAATGCAGACATAAAAGAAGAAAACGGGGAAAAATACTTTTGTACACAACACACACATATATATATATATATATATATATATATATATGTGCGCGTGTATGCGTGATCGTACGTGTCGGGAAAATAAAAAAAAAATATGAAAGAAAAACACTTTGCGGTGGTGGTGCGAAAGACCGGCGCTCGTATAATAATATATATTATACACATTCGTATACAGAGTACGCGATTTGAATTTCTAACCGGCGGCTGGTCCGACTGCGCAGAGGGTGTTTATATACACGTGCAATATATATATATATGGCCGTTGAACGATGCGTTTTGTGTTTTATGTGAAAATTCACACACACACACACAAGCTCACTGTGTGTCGCCGCCGCAACAATCTACTTAACTTATATCCGGAGCACACACACGCTCACTCGGAATACTCGATGAGGGAAAAGTCCGCCGCCGCCACGCGTTGGGTGTCGACACTTTTAACAGAATTGCTTTCCGACTGCGAACTCCGCGAGAGCGTTTGTGTGCGTGCCGGACGTTTTTACTCTCTCTCTCTCCTTTTTCCTCTTCTTTTTCTTCTTCTAGTTTTTTTTTTTTTTATATATATACGTGCGGACGCGATTTTTTATCGCCCAACACATTACGCGCAGGCCTCCGGGGCTATTTGTCCTGTCGGCCGCTCCGCAGCCGATCCATTTAATAACGTCCCGGGGTGTCGTTGCCAATTTCCTACATTATTCAATAAACCCTCTGCCGGGACAGTGAGTTAACGTGTGCGTGCTAGGCGTTTCTGTACACAATATCCGACCACGTCACACACACACACACACACACACACACACACACACACACGGCTATCACGAGCATTTATATTATATTGTAGTGGGTTACCGTTTATATATATATATGTGTGTGTGTGTGTGTGTGTGTGTGTGTGTGTGTGCGTATCGTCGTAAAAGAATATATATATTATACGAACACGTAAAAAACTATACCCGCTTGCGATTATTCGATTAGTCGATGAATATGTATTTTGCGGTCGCCACAGAAACGCTTTTCTGTGACGGGAAAAAAAGATTTATTTAGGTACATAAAAATGCGTTTGACCCCTGATGCTGGCGTATAAAGTAGGCTCGGCACCGGTTTTCCCGACGAAAGAAAATTAATAAAATCTCACCAGTACCTATGGTGGCAAGTTTTGTTCAAAACCTATAGTCGAGCAAACCATTCGTCGTGCGTCGTCGATATATTTACTCATTACGGGGGCCAAGGATAGTTCCAATTATTAAATTTAGACGAATAGAGCTGAAAATAATGTTTGCGGAATTAATTATATTATAATATCGTTGCAGATTAGATACAGCTATGGTAGTAATATGATTGATGGCAAACAACATACCCACTTCAAGATGATCTGATCGTTTTATCGGTGGTCCACTTTACTTAAGTATAATAGCCAATAGGCACTAATATTATCAAGCATAATAAATTACGGTAAAATTGTATATTATTTTAAAAATAATAATTTTATGTCAAATCTAACTTTATTTTTTAAGGCGAAGTTTTCAATAACTTCACTGTACGTATTTCCCCTTCTCGGATGTATGGTAACAAGGGACAAGACAAACTCCCTTACGCTATAGAATAAGCGAGCCGTTTCCATATTTATTTTCAATCCATTTATGTTATCAATATTATTATACAACTGTAAAACGTAATCACAAGGTATAGGAACAATGTGAATAGTGTAAGTTATATTAAAGACTATCACCTGGAGACCGGATTTTTATGTTTTCACATCTTTTTACTGAGAGTATGCAACTATAGTTGGATAAGCTTTCTCGGCGATTCATTTACTTATAGACTGATATACAAAATGTTTTACCACATAAAAAAGAATATTTCAAGGTTGAAGAATATTTTTTGCGAAAAATATGGTCTAGAAATATATTACCATTTGAGATATAATTTTGAATATATTTCATAGAAAAAATGCAAAAATAATTTCATTATATCACGACGAAATGGCCCAAAACGATATTGATAAGAAATTAACATAGCATTGATAAGCAACCCAATTAGATCTAAAACTTTTATCTTGTACCCTACATATACGGAGCATGGTGGTAGTTCCCGCGTTCAAAGTTGGACAAAAAATTATCGTTAGTGAATAATGTTCTAACTACTAGTGCACTATATATGTCAAATTTTGATTAATAAAAATGACAAAGGTATTTTGCTCCTCTACCTCTATACTTATAACAATAATATTTTTAATATTTTTTAATAATAATTGGATATATGGATTGATTTAACTATCTTATAATTTTTATAAACTGCAATTTTATTTGTTTTTTCAGTATTTGATAGATTTTTATGAAAAAGAATATTTTTTGATATAAAAGATTATTTTGATGAAATTATAGAGCATAGAAACATCTTATTTTTAAGATTTTAAGCACACATAAATCCTGTCTATTGTTACATATCTATAAAACAATTTCATTGTTCGTCGTCAGATCTTTAGGTTAGGCTATGTAGGTACAAGTACAACAATCTAGTCGCTATTGGTTTAATTCTTAAGCAAGATTTATGCTTATGTATTATTATTGTGTTTATTATTATTATTATTATTATTAATATTTATGTCTTATCTTGATACGGATGTTGTCGATACGTTTTTCCTCATAGTTTATGCACATAATACTTTAACAATATATATTTAAAATATGTAAAATATAAAATTGATACGTCTATTATAATAACAATATATTATATTATGTAGGTCACGCGGTGTATCGGGCCGGAAGCGTGTATTATAATAGCAGTCGTAGTTATCATGAGCTTAACACGTCGTTGGAAACCAAACGCGCGTCAAAAGTCGGCGAAAAGGGGGAAGGCGAACGTGAGGGCATCGGACCGAGTGAAGACACTGAAAGAGTATAGAGACTTAAGCTCGAAAATGCTACTTTACCCGATATAGTATATTATGTATATTGCATGGAAATGACACGATTGGGAAATACGATAATATGGTTTTTGATGCCGATGTATGCATATTATATGTGTGAAAATGTAAAAATCGGTACAAAAGGTACAGTTGATGGATGGATAGTGCGATAGAGGGATTATAGCGCCAACTCTTAAATGCGATCAACGTTCGTATTTGAACAAACAAATCGTATTGGTACACTTGTATATACGCATACACATAAAACATTTACAAATACCTATAGTTTAATATGTTTATGTATGTGAATCGAAAGAGAAAGAGATAGAGTGAGAAAGAGAGAGAAATAGCGAGATAGCGTGTAAGAGAGAGATATGTAGATGTGAAATGTTTCGTTTTATGTACATAGGTAGTAGGTACCTACTTACCTAATATTATTGTTGCGATATTCCGGTGAATTACCATCACGTTTATTGTATTCGTTTGTATAATATTATAATGATCCAACGGAATTTCCGCAACATTATTAGACTATTACGATTTTCGTATTGGTTATTCATAACTATTGTTTCCTATGTATCTACTATATCCAACAATTTACTCATTAATCGTAATATTATTTATTTCGCAACTAATTAAAACGTATATTTTTGAAAATCAAATTAAATTTTCTGTATCCATTTCTTATAATATTGATTTACTGCAGGTTTTATTTTTTTTAATAATGATATTGTTTATGTTACTGTGAATATCCGCAATTGGTGAGTGCTGACAATCACCTAGTGGATGTCGACATACACCTACTAAATTGGTGAATGTTGAAAAATTAAAATAATATAGCCATGTACAACTAGTGGATGCTGACATTTACATTAGGATTTTGATTAATATTGACATAGGTTACGTTTTGCAATTACATCGTGTATACCCTTGCCCACCGGTTGATGAATTTGATGCAAAAGCTTGCCTTAAGGAAATTTTTTGATCCATATGTACATCAGTGATTGATATTAAATTTTCTTTACATACTGAAACTAGTTTCTGTAGGTGTATAATCTATTTATAACGCCATTTTTGGTAGCTAATTTTTTAGATACTAAATTGTTAAATTTATTTTTAAATACTTCACGTACGTTTTCCATTAAAAAAAAAATGTTTCAGTTATTGTGCAAATCACTATACTACGATAACACTATAACCACGTTGAATGTCAATATCATACAAAATGTTAACGAGGCTATATATAGCATGGTGGTTATCCAGATATAATAAGTCGCAAGGTAAGATAATTAAACATTTTATTGAAATTATCAACTTGTACAATACCTTGTATATTAGTTAATAAGTAGGTACTAGAATATTAGATGAGATCAGATTAAATTATATCGGCATTACCAACATCACCAATATCGTTATATAAATGCCAACATTCGCAAGTAAATGTTTACAAACAGTACAATAGTACATATTTAATTAATATGCCAATATTCACCAATGACTTTGGTGTATGACGACATTAACCAATGACTGTCAGCAATGACTCATCAATCACTGACATTCGCAGTAATATATTATACACTTAAAAAATGTATATTTTCCCTATCTAAAACAGAGTATAACATTTTAAAATACCTATGTATTTATAAATATCTATTATTCAACATATTAGCCTAAACGCCCTTAACAGTGTTTATCAGTAAAAAAAAAAAAACCTAAACGTTCGGTATTATCATTTATAATAATATATACTTAATATAACATTAACATAATTTTTAGAAAAGTATTTTACTCCAAAAATATAGGTTCCCGATAAAAAGATATAATATTAAATTGAAAAATTTGATTTTTTCCGAGGATGGATTGTTATTTTGGAATAATTTGTTATATTTTGTAACTTTCCCTCACACTAATAATAGTATTTTTCGCTGCTAACACTCAAATTTACCTACATAATAATTTTGAAAAAAATACCTGGCAGATAATATTCATGCATGTATACCTAATTTTCCCGGAATTGACATACCTTAATCGTCGCGAGAACTTACGATGTAAAGCCGTACATATATTCACTTCACTTCACACCCCCAATACGTCACATGGATAATCGGGTACTGTTCGCTGGCATTATAAACACTTTATCTAACACGTCATCGGTAGTCTACGGTAAGCGGGTTTTATTTTACTCTTTTGATTTGAGAAAAGTATATTATGAAAGGTCGTCGTTCTTATTGCAACGATCTAACTAATTCATTGTTGATGTAATTTTTACCATAACATCATAGTTTGTCTACATATTATTTTAGTGCATAATATAAAGGTAGGCATTATGTCTTATAAACACTTATATAATAATATGTTTGCATGTTAGCTTATATTTATCAGATACTATCAGAGTCATAAATTTAAAAAATAATACATATTACTTACCCACAATGGAGAAGATTCCAGTGTCATTTTTTTTTTTTATAGTAGCTTAAATCTTGTAAACCTTGATAACATGTAGTAAATACAAGCGGATTCATCCTTAGTCGTCCTTATTATTGTTCATACAAAGAACAATATTGCAATATTATATTATATATATGTACATATATATTTGCGTATGGTAGTTTCTTCCCAGGTTTGTAGATCTTGACGTATATAAACTGTAGTTCCATACTTTCTGCGGAAGGATGTAGATGCTAAATTGTATCCTTGGACTGTTCCTCTATTTGTAATCTGTCATGTGCATGTGTTTCCTGGAGTCGTTTAACTGAGATAACATTATCAAGGGCTATTCTAGAGAGTTATTCACTTTTGTTGCGAGTGATTTCTTCAATATTTAGTTGTAAGATGTGTAGTTGAAGGCCCACGTCCAGAGTCAGTTGGCCATGTTTTTGCGATGAGTAAAGCTGTTGTTGTTGTTGTTAATGTTGAAGACCAAAAGATCCATTATATAGCCAGTTCGGTCACCGTTATTGGTAAATCTTTGTCGTTTAGGACGTTGCCCGGGGTAAAATGGGTGGAAGCGATTTACCTATGTACCCCAATATTGCAATTTTTATTGTTAAAATAATTTAAGTGCAAAATTAAATCAAGCTTGGTTTTTAAATAAAATATATACTTAACCCTGTATGTTTTGTTATTTTCCTCCGTTTTTCTATGAATAATAATAACAACGTGTTTACATCCAATTAAAAAAATCTTTTATGGTCTTTTAGACAATACTGAAACGATAAATACTTATGTTCCAACGCTGCAAGTATTTTTTTTTTTTTTATCTAATTATTAAGTACCAATAAAAATAAACAGTTAGCAAGCGTCGAATTTAAAATACCATAATACTAAACATTAAATTTCCTAAACAGACGATTTAAAATACGTAATTAAAAATGTAATGTGCTTTAATTGATTATAATCAAGGCTGTGAATTTAATGCATTTGTATGTTTTTTTTGCTACACTTTATAAAAAAATGGATTCGGCTAAAATTTGTTTTGACTTATTTGTAGTTCAAATACCAAATTTTACTTTGCATATTTTTGCATATTTCATGGGTTAGGACATAAAAATGCATGTTTTAATAATTTTTTTGTTTAAATGCTTTTTTTTGTAATATTTACATTTTTTCGGTCAATCTTATAGTATAAACTATAATTTTTATAGTTTTATCGAAATTATTCTATTTTTACAAACAGTACTGAACAAAAACAAACGGTTTCAAATTATGTGTAATATTTCAAGAATATTAACTGGCGAAAAAATGACGTAGATTTAGATATACCAGAAGATTTAACCAGTAGCGACATGACGTATTTCAAGTGTGCCCCAATAACTTCGTCAGACGTAGAACGCCCCTTTTCTTTATATAAAACTTTGTTGGCACCAAACAGAATATCTTTCAAGTTCAAAAACCTGAAGAAATCATTGGTTGTTCAATGCAATAACTACTTTAAAGGTAAAATATATCATTTTAATTATATTTAATTATATTACTTATATAATTTATATTTCTTTTATAGATCTTGTATACGATGAAGACCAAGACTAGTTAAGATCAATAACTCATATACTTATACCAAGAAGTAATAAAAATACTAATATTTAAACTAAAATTAATAAAAAAAAAATTATACTAATGAAAAAAATAAAAATAAAAGTTTAATTTTTATAGTTTTTTTTTTGCATATTTTATGAATTTTTAGAGCATATTTTGTCAGATTTTAGTGCATATATGCATGCATATTTAATAGTTTTTAAGTGCATTAAATTCACATCCCTGATTATAATATATAAATATTATTATATTGTGACATTATGCAAAATAACATGAATGATGGCGACATAAACATAAGGCTGGCCGCAGCAAACAAATGCTACTTTGCTGTAACCACAATTAATTAGATCCTAATTAATATTAAAAAAAACAAAAAAGCAACTATATATTAGCTACGTGAGACCAGTCCTTCATTCTTTCTTATCCACCTGTGCCACTCGGGAAACCACTAAAGGTGATGAAGAAAAACTCCTAAAATTTGAGAGGGAGATACTTTGAAAAATACATGGCCAAATTTAGACTACCTAAGAGCAGAAATGAGAAATCAAATCAAATAATCAATTAAATGTACTTTATAAATGGTAAAATGTGGTTCATTTCATTATAAGATCACAAGGCAAAAAACTATGATATAGCTCATGTAGTCATAAGAAGTTGACTGGAACATGTTGGATAACAGAAAAGAATGAAAAGACTTAGGTAATTTTAGCAGCCAAAAAACTACATGGCTTGTAAAGCTAAAAAAAATGTCATTATTTAAATAAATGTAGGTATTATTTCTAAAGTTAAGAAAAATGTTGGCAATTTTGAATTTAAAAAAATCTGTTTGTGCAGCAAATCACTTACGATTCATTGGTCATTATATAGTTTTTAAAATATTAATGATTTTAAACTGTATTTAAAACACACATTAATATTAAAAATATAGAATTCATATGACTTTTTAACTTATTCAGGTACTATAATAATTACATTTTCGTAAACTAGCTTTATAGCCCGTCTCCCGCACCAGCTTTGGAAGTATCACACAGATAAAATTGTATTTTAAATTCAATTAATGAGATTATTGTATTCGGACATTTTCGGTGGGGGGGGGGGGGGGCTTGAGCCCGGAAACCACCCCTAGCTACGGCACTTCAAGTGCAGGTTGAACCACTGTTGGATGCATCTCATTCGCGAATGCTGATTTACAGGGCTTTGGATTCTCTGCCGCCTCCCTATATATATTATACGAGTATACACCCTGCACCACCGGCAGTTTTGGGTTAACGACATAACGTCATTATATCGCCACCGACACATTATGCGTTTGCGGACCCGAAAAGAGTTATAAAGATATTATATTTTATTTCCATCATCGACGACGGCGGTGACTAATGGCGGCTTACATTCCGTTCGCCCTTCGTTACGTCATATTATATTTAAAACGATTACCACCGTTGCGGAACCGCAAAATGTCGAAATCCGATGTAATTATATTTACATTTCCAAATAATAAATAACAGATAAAAAAAAATAATAACCAGAAACAGAAACGCCGGTCATCGTTTCGATTCGTTCAGGTCATGTGACTTTAAATAATCGAACCACGCGACCGAAAACAAATAACAACAAAAAAAAACGAATTTTTAAAGAAACACGCGCGCTGCACCGGCCAACTGCATTGCAGAAAACAACTGCATATTATATATGTAATATAATAATAATAATACATAATAAAATAAACTATAAATATAAAATAACACAATATTCCACCCCTGACCACCCGCCGCCACCGCAGTCTCGCGCGCGCGTCCGGTTTAGCGATTTGGGGTTGAACTTCACCCTGTATATCTACAATATTATATAATAACGCGGACGATCGTAAAACGTTATTTATATACACTCTAAAAATAATAGTGATTTCATTTCGTTCTCATTTTTTATTTTTTTTTTGAAAAATAAAATACACTACCACTCCTCCGCGTTTGGTCAACGGATCATTTGTTCCGGGTATATCGCGACGAACGACTGCGCAGTATACTATGACTATATACACCGCATGTACGTGTACAATAATAATAATAATGATAATATATATTATATTATGTACCCTCGCCGAGGGGTTTGTATTACAGTGAAAAACTTATATGCACTTATAATGGTCTTCCGCCGCCGTCACGGGGTAATATGTCTTGCGTACGGCGGTTGAACGCGGTAAAAATATAGGAATAAAAAACAATCGAAATTCGAAATTTAACTGTTCGGAATGAAACGCGGATCCGGCGCGTGTGATATAAATATATGTTATTATTATTATTATTAAAATATATTACGGTGGAAAACCCATAAAATAAATAACATTCAAACGGATTGAAAAATATGATATTATTATTGTGATATTAAGCGACAGCCGATCGAGTATAACATTATAGTATCATATCATGTGAGATTTGTACTCTGTAGACACATTAAATTATATGCACAATATTATATATTGGTACAGATCGCGCGTGAGTGATATGAAATTTAAGAATTTCTATAACTGTAAATCAAATCGATTTTGGATATTATTCACTATTAGTCGGTAATGACGAGGGAATTGACGCGACGGATGCGAATGCAGTAATTTTTAGAAGACTTCATCAACGGATCTCGCTTGCAGTACGTCACGATGACAAAATTGTAAAACCGAGTTTTATGCATTTATTTAATCAAATACAGACGAGCTGCACCGTTAAAATCATTGACTGGTTACAGAAATAACAGAGTCAATTTTTTTCAATATTTATATTATATATTATTAAAAATCATATTCGACAAAGTCGATTTAGTTTTTTGGATTATTCGAACGTTGGCTGTAATTATTTGGCGTTGAGTTTATTATTTTTTTGGATGTACCTATACATTTGTTTGGATATAGTAACTATGTAATAATGTATTTAATTATTTCAATATTATGAATGAGATTATTTTATTTGTATCCAAACGTAATAGCCGACTTTAACGATAGGGTTTTTTTTACTAAAAAGCGAACTGACCAGAATTTATTTATTTGCTTTTAATGAATATAATAGATGGACAACGATAAGTCTGTAGAAAACAATCAGCGTCTTAGTGCGTATGTAGACTTTATGACTAGCAGGACCGAGTTAAACAGTATCGAAGAAGATAGTGATAGAAACATCCACGGTAAATCGTCAGATGATGTCGACAAATTTGAAATATTCAACAGTGCTTTTAGAAAACTCGAAAATGACGCGAATAATAAGGCGCTTTACAAAAGCATTAAGGTGGAAATAAAAGAGCTGTCGTCTATAAAATTTCAACTATTGACTAAAGGCAGACAGAGGACTCATGACAAAAATCTTAAACAGGAAATTTACTGGGCCACAACGGAGAAACGCGCCGACGAAGAAATGTCCGCAAGCAGCAAAGTAGAAAAGCTATCGTTTAAGGACGTATGGGAAGACCTGCTACCTTTGAAATCTACCAAACAATTCTGTAAGTATTTGACAGACAGCCCAAATTTGGAAAAACCGAAATATCTCGTGGACGCCGGGTTTTTCAACAACATTCAGAATACGAGAAAAAAGAAAATTAAACCTGCACCTTTACACGACAAACATACAAGGTTATTTTTCCCTCGTTTCTAGTCTCTTTTTAGCTGTTGAAAAAACGACGTCTACGAGATTTTTTTGTGTTCTCTAAATCCAGGTTGTCCTGTACAGGATTCTTTGGTACTATTCGGTGTAGCGGGTCTTCCCATAGTCATATTATGTCCTGAAACGATAACTTTGGTTGCAGACATTTCATCGACGCGTTTTTCCGTTGTGGCCCAGTTTTAGTTTTATTTCCAGCTTTAACTGATTATCACAAAATTTAGTATTGTGCCTACTTTTAGCCAATCGTTGGTCATTTTACCTTAATATTTTACTTTAAACATATTATTACATTCAGTGAGCGCACTGAACAACTATAATATGTTAACCATTGTAAAAAAAAATTTTATGTTGAACTGTGGATTATAAATAATAAAACAATTAATAAACATTGAATGGTAAATATAATTGATTAATAATTATTTCACCTGTTGTGTCAGGATTGGGGGTATTATGACTTACTGGTGACAAATTTGTCAGGATAATATCTATACAAGCGACATCTATTAGTCATATTATAATAATATGTAACATATTAAAATTAATTTCTATTTTTATATTTATGCATGAAAGCATGATACAACACAAATAATGTTTTTTCATGTACAAATACACTTATCGTTACCTATACATTGAAACTCAGTTGCAATCACACTTGCTTTTAGCTGATACCTATTTTATTCTATAATATCATTTGCATTATATTCTATAATATTATTTATATAAACTATACATCTATACGAATACTGTTTAATTTAATTTATTTACATATTGATAGTGTGTAACTAATCCAACCTAAGTTAGTAAGTAAAGAGTTTGTTAAAGTATAACATCAAATAATTTATAATGTAGTCAGTAAGAATAAGAAAAACTATTAAGCGCAAACCGTAATAATATTGTAATCACTGCATAGGTACCTAAATAAAAAAACCAACAACAAACAAACAAGTTGGTTATACAATACTTGCACATAAGCCTAATATTAGTCTTTATCTCTTACGTTCCCGCAGACTTGTCGACCATCAAATATATATTATAATTTATAATTCCCTGACTAGTGGCAGAGAATATAAATGTCCGTTGGTCAATCACCGGGAGACACGAACCTATTCGTCATTACCGAACACATCATGAGCGCTGAAATAATATTACATAGGTATAGACAATTCATACTGTAAACTATATAATCATAGTATTATTATAGTACGTTATAAATAATTATAACATGCTCGAGACTATATTCTTGCGTTCTTGGATATTACGACGGAACTACTCGACCAAGCAGCTAAGCACACACCACACACACACAAATTTAAAAGTTTTTTCTTTTCCTTTGTATAACAGTCGTTTGGTGTCAGTCAGGCACAAGCATTTATGTCTGGTGGAATAAATTGTTTGTTTTACATTGTTTTAATTATTCAGGATTGTGTTCAATCGAGCAGGCGAGTTTTCAAAGGAAGAGTTATTTGTATTTGTGCGACCTAGTTATCAAAGGAGTAAGTGCGGTGAAAATAGATTGTTGTGATAGGATTTTGTTTTAGCCACTATCTTGATGACTTTTCCCGATGTCTTGATATTTTAGACACCGTGACATTGAAAAAAGGATTCTCGTAGTATCAAATTACTAAGTTAGTAATACTAACCTATCTTCTAAACTATCTTCAATCCACACTCTGATTTGACTTGACATCCAATCCAGAGCTTCTCAATCGTTCCCTCCAAGTCTCGATCATATCTCAGACTGGAGAGAGTTCTATTTAGAAATCAACGAATCTGGTCAACGAAACTTCAAACAACACAATGATCTTATCAACCGAAAAATTACATTTTTCTCCATAGGTAAAGTTGGGAACATAATCCAGAGGCTCTCAACCCCTAAAGTGCCAGGTCCACATGCAGGTCTGCTCATCGAAGCACTGTAAGCCTAAGCCAGTATTTTAAATCTACTAACTATTTAATAGATGCTTCTTAAGCAAATACTTCTCTAAAGCAAGGCCACAAGCACACATTATAATGACTCCAATATCAGACAATCTAAGAAATAATAGGCTAATTTTACTTCTAAGCGCCTTATGTAAGTCTTTGAAATACTTTTGCTAAACATTAAATATAAACAAAATCTATTCAACCTCAAAACTTTGCCCAAAACAATTTGGATTCAGACTCCAACACTACTTTAGAACTGTCAACCTTAACTTTGTAGATCAACTTGCTACCAACCATAACAAAAAAAAAACAGCTTCAGTAATATAAATCGGCAAGAAAGCCTTTGACAAAGTGTGGCAGAACATTCTAATTTATAAACTAATTTTATAATGCAATTATCATCAAACTCATAAACTTGACAAATTCATCCACATCTAGTTGAACCTTTCAGGTCAAAATAAATTCAATAACATCCACGGTCCACTATCAGTAACTTGACTCTATACATGCATCAAAAAACAAATCAAAGCAAAATACGACAGGCAAAAAAAGCATAAACTTAATAACTCCGCCCAAGCTAGGCATACCTATTATCTGAAAATGTGGGAAATTTTTTTGAATATTGGACTCGCTTTTTTATCCTGTTTATTGATTGACTGTGCACTTTTGATTTTTAAATAAAAATCTAAAACTATGATTTTTAAATCCTATGCACAATAGTTGCATATACGATTTGATGTACCTAAGTATATACTATTGTATGCATATCAAATGATGAATAAGTTTCTTTTTTTAATTATTAAAATAAATATAATATATAAGTAGTCTAAATTTTAGATATGGACGAATTACAAATGCATCACAAATTTAAACTTCACTCTTCTTATATTAACTCAATCACTCTATATCCCATGTTTCACACTTCAAATTTTTTAAAAACGGCGTCATACACGAGGAAAAAAAACAAACAAGGAGTGAAAGAAAAAAAATATTATAGAATCGCTTGTACATTAAATTGTCCAAAAACGAAATGGCTGAAAAAATGATATCGAGTACCATTGAAAAGCTAAGAAATTATTTTTTACGAATACGTGCTGGTAAAAAATTAAAATGTTCAAACGCAATAATAATAATATGTACGTATATTATAACCGGTGTTGGGGCTTTCCGTGTAATTAAACGGCCGTTATTGGCCGGCAAGCAGACGCGTAATACAATAGGTACAACACCAGACGAACCGCGGGGGAGGAGTGAAGAAAACAAAAAATACTAATAAAGAGGAAACGAAAAAAATCGTTCGAAAAGAATAAAGAGAAATAAACCGCAAAATCTCGACGATACGTCATAGCCACCGCCGTGCATAATAATAATAATAATAATAATAATAATAATAATAAAGACCACTAGGGATAAACGGAACGTCCGGAACCGCGGTAATAACAATATATTTATGAAAAGGCTGAGCAAACACTGGTTGATCTCTCTACAATATTATATACGATAATATACACGAGGATACCGGTCGTAAATATGTGTGTGTGTGTGTGTGTGTGTGTGTGTGTGCCGCGTACGTCAATACATCAAAAGGCCGCGGACAAAAAGAGTAGGCCGCCCGCACCACAGCCCTTTCCGACGAAAACCATCACTCGCCGTCGCCGCCGCCGCCGCGGTCTCTGGGGCTTTTCCGCCGCTGTGAAATCCTCGCAGCGGTCCCGCGGGTCGGCTCTTTATCCTGCAGGGCCCCACCGCCGTGCTCTCTTATACTTTTTTTTAATTATCCTTGCTCGGCCCGAACACTACTGTTCTTCTTCCATATACATACCATAACCTTTGTTGACTTCGGTTACAGAGACGGCGGCGGCGGCGGTACATTATATTTTATATATTATAATATTGTGTGTGCGATCTACGCGGTCTTTTCGATATCGTGCTGAGCGCGGGGCAATCTCGGCCACGGATTTCACTACCTAGGGCATAATACCTATTATACATGTATATCTATGTGTACCCGAGGTATAAAGTATTATAATATTATGATGGGAAAAGAGAGCGTATACGACGTCGTTTATTTTGTTTTTCCTCCGCCGCGAAAAATCCAAATTAATGAGAATACGACCTCAAAGTGCGTTTATAGTATATTGTACCTTCGATGTATAATAACTCGAGCACCCCCGTCGAGTTCTCAAATATAATAATATTATAATACTTCGGCGTCCGACTGACCGCTGCACGCGTGGGCTGTACAATTAAAATATTTCAATCTCACGCTAAACATACGCAGTTGGTGTCATTGCTATTTTTCCTATAATATTAACGTAGGTACGATTTAAGATTATAATATTATGGTGTACGTCATACGAATGAAATTAGGATTTCGTTGGAAGACCGTTAATATTTCTAACATTTTAATAATATTATATTTAATATGACGGTGACCTAATACTATAACTATATTAAATGATTAATTATTAATAAATTATAAGGGGCGAGGTGGTAATAGTATAAGTGTGCTACCACGAAAGACGTTTGCAGCTTGTGATACGCTATACAAATATATAGTCGTGCTGGTTGATAATTATTATTTCTGGGGAGTTTCTGATTTGAAAAAAAAATGTAACCATCAATAGACAGCTGAATAAGCCAATCTATCTGAATAAACCAATCTACCCACGCCCAAGTGGAGCATCTTCTTTATTTTATTTAGCACAGTTTATCCATCATATAAACCAGAGAAAAATCCTTTTTCGAAAATAGTCTGGCCTAGTCGGCCATGGAGACTTATTATTATAGAGCTAAGATTTTAATGACCTGTAAAATACACAAGAATGCACTAAAAAAATGTACTTAGATGAGCGAAAAAAAATAAATGTTATTATTAATTATGAACATAATAGACTTGTGAATGTAACCGCTTCCTGATATAATTATTCTGAAAAATCAATAAAAGCATAAATTAAAATAATTTAATGAAAAATATATCATATTTTTTTTTCACCTATACACATATTATTGCGTTGCACAATTAGATGATTCATAAGATTTTCAAACAGGAAGCTGCGACGGCGGTCAGATAAAATGTTTTTATATGAAGAAAAACTTCGTTCAACGTCCAGATAAGTAACAGGGGCATATTTGAAATGAACCATATCATTTAAAGTAAGGTCTTCCGGAAAACCATCTCTATTTGTTGTATTTTCTCCGTCTAAAATAGCAGATATATTTACAAAAAAGCAACATACCGTCCGTAGAAAAAATATCGGCACCAAACTCGCACACAAAACAACGTAAACGGCTTCCTATAAACTGTTGACTTAATTGTTGGCATTTTGTATAGTTAACATTGGTAGAACCACATACAGGTACGTGTCGAATTCACAACTAAAGCTACTATTGTATACCGAAATAGTTATGGGTTCATTATATGTTTAATCTTATCGGATAAATCGTCAATTAATTTTATTACTTTTCCAATATCAATGGACTGGAGTGGGTAAAATCGACTAATTGGGATTATCTTTACAACACATATTAAAAAAGCTTAAAATAAACAAAATGAAAGTAATATTTGTAATATCTGTAATATTACGTAAAAATGACCTTAAAAATGCAATAAAATGCATTTAACGCAAAAAATGCAAAAAATTCAAAATAATAATTACATATTTTAAATTGTTATATTACGAAACAAATTAAGTTTTTGGTTAGAATTGTACAACACTTAGAAAAAAAATATGCAAAAGTCACGAAAATCCTAGCTCTACTTATTATACATTATAATAATTTTTGTTTTATAAATGACGCCGCCGCCTATATCGGATCACCTTTTAACTTCTTTTTTCTCTATTTCGACAGACGGCGAAAGGTCAATATTAAACATTATATTATTATAATCATGATGTCATATTGTCAACGGGCCGATCGGAAAGTGCCGCGATATTATCGAAATGTCAAGTCAAAGGGTAGTGGCCAACGTGTATATTTAAATTATATAATATTATGGAGCATATATTTCTGCTTAGTATAAGTTTCGTTCATTCCCCGGAGGAACAGAAATCGATATTATTAAACTCAACATTTTTTTAAAGGATGTGACAAAGAGGTGGGCGGAACTCTTCTTCGCTACTTTTCGAGCTCATATTCACTAATATTTTTTAGTAAAACAAAAAATATACACGAAATATTGTTTGTTAGACTCATATATATCTAATTTTAAACATTTACACCATTGTCATTAACTAAGTTATCGATAACGTTAATATTGAAAATTGACTTCAATTTTTTTTTATATATATTCCTATTTAACTGTTGAAAACGTTACAAGTCTGACTTATAAGCTACTAATTTAGAAATTCGAATACACCGTTATTGCAACAGTAATGCATGTTATGAAAAATCTAGTATAAAAAAGTGTTACCATCTCAGACATTAGCACCTTAGCTAGATGATGGGTTGGGCTTTAGGGCTTAAGCCCCTCACCCTCGAAAAAAAATCCTGACTAATTTACTGCCAGACATATACCTACCTGTGACAGTCAATACTAATACAAATATACAATAGGCCTTTACTGAATGTCTGGAATACTGGCTAATGACCATCCCAGACATACGTCATTAAGGGTAACAACTACCAGTTGTGAATTTCCGATTAGATACATGACGTATTATTTTGTATTTGTAATTATTATATACATACCTACATAGATAACATAATATTATTTTGTAAGAGATGATGAATTAATTTTAGGTGCATATACATAATTTCAAATTTGCGTACTATTTGATGGTGTGGTGTAATACCGGACAGAATTAACGAGAGAAGAGGTGTGTGAACAAGCTATCCAGAACAAATAAGAGTGTTGAATTTCGATACGCTAATACAGTCGAGTCTCAATTACTCGAATTTCGAGGGAACAAAAATAAATTCGACTAAATATATATTTTTTGAGTTATTCGTCTAAAACTCACTCAACTCTAAGACACTACAATGACAATAAAAAAATCGAGTTATCAAGGATTTTAAGTTATCGAGACCCAACTGTAGAGGTATTCTTTTAAAGAGCCCACCTCATTTTACATTTTTTCTGGCAGCATCGATCATTCGTCTTATTTTACAAAAATATTATATTCTACGATTTACCCGGTTTTTGTCACCCAAACAACGAGGTCGGTTCGTGGACTACCAAATAGCGCACACTCAAATAATAATATTATAATAATATCATACATATATCATCGGGTCGGCGGAGTCTCTGCGTGCGGTCGGGCAAACGGAACGCTACGCGACCGCAATACGAGAACCCGCAGAATCGGGGGCTTTTTTTTTTTCGACAAGTAGGTTTTATTTCTATTTCCGTTTTCTTTCCCCTGCTCTGCAGCAGTAGGATCGTTGAAAATAGTATTATTACATTCTCGTCGCGTTCGCGCACCGAATATATCGGGCGGGAAAACTGCGGCAACGGGCGTATATGCACTGCACGAGTGCAATATAATAATAATAATCAAACGTCTAATCCGATATTTGTATTGCACCGAATTTTGACCATTTTTTTTTTGTATATAATATTGTTTTTCTTCACACCAAAAAAAAAAAACACTCATTCGGGATTATACTACTGCAACACTACAAAAGGGCTTATAATATAAAATATATTACGCGTACACACGTGCGTGGTTAAATATTTTCCCTTGGAACTCGCTACCACCGGAAGACGGTGACTATATAAAAAGGAAAAGCAGTCTGCGGTGTCGTATTGTTTAGGTTAAATTAAGTTGTTTATATAACTATTGCCTTACCTATAGGTAATCGATGTTGGCACGTGAACTGCAGTAACCGACTTTCGTACAAGAAAATTATTACCTATGGTCGTACTCAAACAACAATTCGACAGGCCCTTCCATATAATAATATAATATCTATCTTCAATGATTTCCACAAAATCGTCTCTACAAGCGTTCTTCCTTGATACATTTAGGTTAAACCTGTAATTTTTATCCCAAACATAATTTGACTAATAAAAACCATTAAAACGATATCTGTAAAATTGATGGTAAAACGCAGGAGAGGACATAGATAATACCTATATTATGTTATCCACTTATCGTCCACAGTAAACTTGATAATTACTATTGGTAAATTAGCTTTAATATTTAAAACAACAAATAATGGTAATTTTAAATTTATAGTATATTAGAAATTAGCTATTACGATTGTGTGATGACTCAGAGGCAAGGAATCCGATCGTGTGGCATAAGGCATCTTCTCGAATACAGTTTTCACCTAAAGTTTTAAAAAGAATTTTTCCAAATCTTCCTAAATAATAAGTCATTACTAATAATAGATACTATCTAGTGGTCGAGGAAGCGGTATAGTAGAATAGTTTTTAGATCGACGAGTAACTTATATTATTTTGATAATATCATAGGACAGATTAGAAAATATTTCGATTGTGTACATTTAATAGAACCACCCCACGGCAGAAATCCTACATATTATACGTCCTCAATTTTCGTTTTTTAATTACGATTTACTACTGTATTAGCGGTGATATATAAATGATTTAAAGAATGTAATTTATATTATAATAATACTATATAAAAAATGTTTATCGCCCGCATAATACGCGTTTGTGATTTTTGCTGATTAATACTATTTTCTTGTTCCTGTACGGCTATACTTCCTACTATCCGATTTGCTTTAATATGCCGTCCGTTATAGACTTTCGCTGAATCTAAAAATAATTATTTTTTGCACATATATATACATTATGACATTACACGATTGTCTACAACTCACTAGCTGCAGATAAAATTACCATATAATTTTGTTATCTACTGTACAATCTTTTGGCGGCAGTTTCGTCATCGTGACTAGCACGTAGCCATCACACAGTTGATAGACCTAATAAGGTTGACCTTCCTCATTATTAGGTCTGTGACCCTTACGCATATACTAGTATTAAATTATTCGAAATTCATAATATTATCATAGACTAAAATTCTTACACTATATAGACAGGCAACGCCAATACTATCATTTATCATTTTTTTTAATTTGGATTTGACTAGTGGCGCATTTTGGCAGGATGAGGCGGGAAATAATTGTCTACTCGTCTCCTGCAGAATGCACCATAGCGAGTAAAATCTTAATTAAAATAAACACCGATAAATTATGATTGCATTGGCGTTGTCTATTCATATAGGTAAGTGTTATTTAATACAACATGACGTGTTATTATGAATTATGAAGATTTTTCCATTTCACAGCGGTTTTTCTCACGCCGATGGCGAATGCTCACACACACACGTCGCACTATACCTACGTCTTGCATGTGAAATCACTGCAACTGATGTAAGTGATTTAAGTACCGACGCAGTCACTTCCTATCCGCTCGTCGGCGGTAGCGTTCCGCGGGTCATCACTTCCGCACGCCTATCTCCCCTGTGGGAACCCTATCGCCGCCGCCCCGCGACACGTGTTGCTCGTCGTAGATATAATATATATGCATAGTATATAATATTGTGTATTATTATTATTATACTCGCGCGAAATCTAAATACACGCTGTTAATAAAATTACACACGCGGAATCGGCGGCGGCGGCGGCTGCTCATCCGTCTCGCCGCCGGCTAACCCCGTGGCCCGGATACCGCTGCAGCGGGAAACCGAAATGCGGCATAGACTCCGTCTCTCGGCTGCTGCCCCTCCCGCGTGGGAACCTGCCGCGGAGGAGGGGGAAGCAGCGGCGGCGGTGCAGCGGGAGACGGCGGAAAAATAAAATGCCGAGACCGAAAATATAAAAACTCGGCTCTGTACGCACGGCATCTAGCATAATAGTAATATATTATATTAGCTGTACTCTATTATATGCTGCTCTGCTGCAAGGGGGACGTCAGCCCGGAAATAGCCGTGAGCGCGCGGTAAACGAACCGTCTGCGAAAACGCATAGTCGCGGGTCGGGAGGGTTACAGGAGGCAAACGACGCGAGCCGAGTAGTGTCGGGGGAGGGTTAGGGGCGGACGGGACGAAATGCGCATCACCCCGAAAGTAGCTGCAGCCGAGTGAACTTTTGAACTTTATACATATTTCCCCATCCGTCGCGGAAGAGAAAAAACCAGATGTCACGTGCGTGACATGTGCCACACGTGTTTTTGGCTAATAAATTCCAAGTTGTCGCGTTTAGAAGTCTCGTGTATACATATTCCGTCATTTCCATCCACATAATATAATACTTGTACACATATACACATATACACGATACATAGTACATATTATATATTATATGTATTACAGTGTATCCTTGTGCAAACGATTATAGCGATGACGAGGGGCAAGTACATAATATTCATGTATTATACAGTGTACCTATACGATCGTGACAGTGAAATTAGAATTTTGATTGCAATACCGCCGTATAGCCATAGGTATTAGAAATGTACTTTGGTTGGTAACTACGCTATTGTAGGTACGTTATAATCGTTATAGGTATATAATATTATGGTCTGTAATACATTTTATTCGGATCTGAAAATGTCGGCATTGTTATTAGTCAATTCAAGCTTAAATAGTTCTAAATATACATTTTTTATTTTCACTTCAAAACTATCTTGTTACACTAACATTTGCTTCTTGAATTACATCACATAATATACTTGTGGTTCATTATAGCACATTATATAATATGTATATCGCCATATTTCATCTGAGAGATGGTTTTTTCTTTTTGATTAAAAAAACCATTTTTTTCTATTTAGTTAATACATATTAACTATTAACTTCAATTGATAGCTTGAGTTTTTTTTTCATAATTGTTTTCATCAAGTATTAAAGCAAATAATAACCTGCAATCAAATAATTGTAAATTAGTATAACAGTTTTAACAATGACTAAGGAAGTAATGAGTATGGATGTCATATTGTTATATATAAATATATAATACCTTTATAATATTATGCATGAGTTTTAAAATCCACAGAATTATTTAACACTCAAAATTTACAAAATAAATATCAATAGGTGTGATAGATAAGTAAAATACTGCAGGAGTGCAGCGTTAGGAGAATTGAAAAAATTAATATTAAAATGTCTTAAATGATAAAATATTAAAGGAAACGACCACAAATCACGGTCCACGAATAAAAGTATTACTTCGACTACTACTATTCACTTATTACGAATTTTATTATTTTTAAGAATCGAAGAAGTTTGAACAAATAGTTTTTAAATAAGTGATTATTTATTATTTATTATTAACCTTACATTATTATTCTAAGATAATAGATTTTTATTTTTATCTCATAAAAAACTTTTTTTTCTAGAAATTTATAATTTTAGGTACACATTAATAAACAAAAATATTTCTCTGATTATAAATCCAGGATTAACTTAATTGAGTTAAATAAGTTTTCATTTCCTTAGAGGAAAATAAGTTAAGTTATTAAAAACCTCAAACTTATATAATTAATTAGGTAAGTAAATAAGTTAAAATTGATTTATCTTTAGTTTATGAACTCGTTAAATACCCACCTTTTTAATCCTTTGGACCTTGGGTCCTACCTCCGTAATTGTCTGTTCAATTTTAAAACACTTTGATCAACGTAATCCCTTATTTTTAATGGTACAGTATTCTTCATACTGCAAGAATATCGGCAGCTCTACAGTAAGTGGCAAGGATAATCCGTGTAAGAAGTTGCATTTATTAAAAACCTTGAATTTATCAGCCAAACGTCGATAATATTCTGCGTGTGTCAATGTTTAATCGTTTAACTTTTCAATGATTTTTGTGCAGTTCAAACATCTTAACAAAAAAAGACTTTCTAAGGATATACAGACACAAGATAGTTGGAAAGTTGGTCATTTATTACACGTGACGACAAAAAACTAAAATGCATTGCATTGCATAATGCTTATAATAACCAGCTACTATGTATTAGTGAAGTAGAAGTGTGGTTGAATTATACTATAAATTATTAATTTTAAGCTCGGTAAATTGTGTGATGAGCACTCGCCTCAATAATGCAAAATTTATTGTACATAAAATCGTGATGACGTACGGTTGATTGTTTGAAGTTTTTAATGCATCCCTCTCGACGGAATTCAATACGTATATTATCGTCCTGCGAGGACTCCATTAAATGACTTGTATCCGTTTTTTCGATGCACTCAGCTTAATATAATGCCATATAGACATATAGTTTTTATATATTACATTCCATACGATTGACGACGAAAACTGCAAACACTCAAAAAATAGAAAACCATTAGGTGTCCAATGCATATACTACAATAATAATTCAAAGTGTCACAGTGAGTACCCACGACATTTCTTTTATTCCTTCAACAGACCTTGGCTTATATTATCTCCACTTAGAAAAATAATATTTATAACTGTATGATCATCATGATTACGACTAAAACTGATAAATAATACTTACGATTTTGAGTTAATTGTGTACAATGTACAAGCTAGCTTACTCATATTATACACCACGTCGCAGTGCATTCATTTTAATTGAAAAGAATCATAACTTTATCGTAGCGTTGTTCAGTGAAATTGTAAAAGATTTAAGTTATATAAAATATATTACGATTATAATTTATTTATTTTAAATACATTTATCATGGTTATAATTATTTTGTAGGCATAAAGGTAATATTGTGGTTGTTACTTATTGTACATAGTGGTGTTTAATTTATAGATACAGTTTTTAAGGTCTTAGAACATAAATATATATAGTAATAACACAATCATATTAAACAGTTAGCATTTCATTCGAAATTACCCATACAATTAATATTCTCTCGAACCCATAACATAATCACTCAACACTTCTATATACAGGTCTATACGCTTCTAGACGTACTATGCGGGCAAATATACAGGGAGGGGGTGAAAGGTTCAACCTCCCCTGACAACTTTTTGAAAGTCTGAAAATTTAAACAACATTTTATTAATGATGAGGAAAAAAATTCAATTTTTTAAAATTTATTATCAACCTTCCAAATTTTAGTTTTGTGTACCTGATCGGTACTATGCATTATTGGAAAATGGCTAATGGTTATACCTATGCATAAATGCATAATACTATAATTGTATAATAGAATATTATAATAATATAATATTACTATACTATCATAAATAACTTAACTTATATAGGTATTTACTGTATTAGTATTTATTATATAATTTTAGAAACATTGTTATCACTTAACATTCAACACCGTTGGCACACTGAATGTACCGATCACGTTAAACGGTCTAAGTCGGTATGACGGTGGTGGCCGAGACGAGTGAGCTGAGGATAAAAAAATCTTCCACGCCCCCGGAGCGCTGTTTCCGTGGATCTATATGGTGTTTTTTTTTTTGAACATGAACGAGGACGAAGGGGAGGGGGCAAGGGAGAAAAACAGAACAAAAAAATATCGTAAAAAATGTATTATGATATTGACCGGAACAAGAGCGCGCGCGTTATTGAATTTGTCGCGCCGACGACGAGGTAAAACCTCGTACTGCAGCGGCGGACAAGGACTATCATATACATATACCTACCTATTTGTTATACACGTCGCGATCGTAGATAATTTATGTGCCCCGTCACCGGATTAAATTATTATATTATTATTATTATATTACGCGGGCGGCTCGAGAGGGTAGTTCTGCCAAGGCGACGGCGGTTGAGTTATTTATGAGAACGGGGTCGTAGCAGGGGCGAACTGCACACATGTGTGGCACGGTCATGGGCGCAGTTTTTCGCTCTAATCGCCTACCAACTTCTCTACATCGGACCGGAGCTTTTATCTCGCGCTAAATTGTTTTATCGCGATTATCTCCTAAACATGTTTGTTTAAACCGACCACAACACCACAAACTCCTTACTTTAGTCAAATTTGTAAGCGACGAATTTCATAACACAACATTGTGCTGTTTAAAATAAATATCGATTGCAGCTAAATTGAGGTGCGTGAAGCTGGCACCCGCATGTTTGAAATTCGACTCAAAAACCACATCGGTAATTGTGAAAAAAATTGAACAAATTGTATGTAATAATTATGGCTGATGTGGTTTTCGAGTTGATAGGTCAAATACATTAAAAACTAGGTGCCAGTACCATGTGATGCACCCGGATATCGATTTGGATTTTACGAGCGATCGGGTAGTGTACACATTTTGGAATTGTGGTTGTAAATTTGTATAAATTGTGCAACAATTACTGATGAGCTTTTCTAATTTTAAACATCGGGATGCCAGGACCAAGCACCCTTGCAATTGCACTAGAGTTATATTGACATTTCCAAATCGGTCATTAAGAAGTAATCAGCTCCATAGACTTAAGACTTTACAATTTAAATAATATAATATAATTCTACTGCTGCTGTTTCTCTATCTAAAACGAAATTTTCATAAACTAGATATATAATGTACAATGTACATGATGGGTACTTACGTAAATCAAATATTTATCATGAAGTATTATAATTACCTATCCTAAATATTAATGCACTCACAGAACTGGTCCTTATACTAATTGTAATCTTTATATATTTAAAAAACGTCGACCTACTATTATTTTTTGGACTTAGTCAGCCCTGTATGAAAAATAAATGTTAGTACTCATAAATATTACAATTATTTATAAACTATGGGAATAAAATAGATTTATTTTTATTGTTATTCCTAACACAACTTTTTTGTAAAAGCTTTTTATGACTTTTATCTACTCGAGACCATCGTTAGTGACAAAACACTTTGCAATAATATATTGTTTGAATTGTCTACAGTAAAACCCATTCGTCTCTTCTCAAGCTACGCTTAGTAATTGAATTTACCGTGTCAGTACATATTACATTATTATTAGCAATTGATGAAACGCTGTGTAATAATAAAAATATGATATTGTAATCGTGTTAGGTATAATATAAGGTACTATTATATTAAGCGTTTCTAAACACTAAAATGTTCCTAGCCGACAGAAAGACGTGCAAACCTGAAAGTCATAAAAGTATCGTTTTTTATGATTGATCAGTGTTATATTGCACAGGTACATAAGAATATGTAGGTATCTGAATAGGAATTATTGATTTTCCGCGGGCAATCCGTCTCGTTTGACGACGAGAAACCACAATAAACTATGCGTAATTTACGACTACGATTTATGTGACGCTTCTCATCTCGACAGTGCTGGTATTCGCTTACAATATATAAAATACCAGCATTTTACCATGGCGTACACCACGAGAGTATAACGAGTGTTAGAGCTCCATAATCATAGACCACAGTACATTGACTGCGCTACAATATTATGTTCATATAAATAGACAATAATTACGTTTATAATTTGTTTTTATCATTTCGGTTATACGGAAAATCGGCGATTACGACCAATTTTGAACGGCCTCTTATTAAATGTCATTATAAACGGTTTCTACGGTACATGTATTTTGTTAATTTTCGATAAACGGACTTTGAAATAGTTTGATGTACAGCTCGCAAATGGGTCGATATAGATGCCGAAAATAATAAAATGTTTCCAATGTGAGAATGTACCTAATATAATAATATTATCAAATAATTATTAAGCAATAACTGTATTAGCAGAGAAACGATACAAAATTAAAAATTCTATATCATATTAGATGCGAGTATAAATTATATAGGTATAGGTATAACGTTATTAATATGTATCATTATAATTGAGAACTTTACTAATGTATCCCCATTCACTTTGCTATGAAGTCCATGTAGACATAAATACACTGATTTTTGAAAAAGTCAAATCAGATATTAAAGACCGATCTACATAATACAGACTTACCCAATTTTCCAAATGTCCAATCTCTTGTTTCAATCCTTAATATAACCTGGTAGCAGTATACAACATGCAGTCAAGCACATCATTATATGTAACTCAAACTCATAAGTCTACACTAAAAAAAAATGTTATAAATTATTATATATTATTATAATCTAGATTTAACTTAATATTCTATAATTTTATAGTTTCAATCAATGTAACTCGTACTCCTACACATTGTTATTTATTAACTAGATATATCATTTATATATATTTACTAGCTGATCCGGCAAACGATGTCGCGCCATTTAAATTAATAGTTAGAGTTCTAATGGACTTATGAAAATATATCAAAGACATAATAATGGACTATATTTTTTATCAGTAAACTATAATATTTCTTGGTGGACTATACCATCGGCTCTTTGGTAAGGAACATAAATACATACATTTTTTGCTGAGCTTACTCGAGAACATGCAACATAAAATTGGCCGAAGGTTAAGCAAGGATCTGTACTATCGATGCCAGTAAGTTGTAATGTCCGGCCTTGCGCCATGTTCATGGTCAATGCCAAACAGAGCTTGATGGGAAATTGATGGCTTTTGAACTCGAAAGGATAATCTGGTGTTATCATTGGAATTTTTGGAATATAAACAATAACACCTTTGGCACAGCCAGTCAGAATTTTCCCATCAATAATTTTCTTTTTTAAAGATTTTACTAGTAGACTTGTTATCTTAGTGTGGATTATTCGCTATTCATAGTAAAATCATAACCGCATCATATTCACTTATTTCTGTTTGCAATTGGTTCACGTGAGAAAAAAAAGTTACTCATAAATAAGTTGACATACTATACCTAGGTATCCACAGAAAGTGGGATTACCCATCTCCGTTTCACTGATCCTCGACCAGAAGAGAAATGAAATATTTTATACAGCTATAATAATATAAAATATAATCGTTTAAAATTATAGGTATACCCAGGCACTATTGACACTGTCGAAAATAATTGTTATGTACATTTTTTATTGAACAATAATTAATGGATTCAATGGTTTGAATGGTTTAGAGTGATATTCCTAAAAAATGTATTCATTTACATATACCTATGAATGTTGATAACATAATATGCAAGCAGTAATATCGCCTTTTTCAGTTATCGTGTCCAAAAATAATTGTTTAGTAGAACGTCATAAAAAAAAACTCATCGTAGTATAATATATTTATTTTATGTTTGAACATTTAAAACAAAAGTTTTCGGTGTCGGCGGAGTATGGGATGACCGGGTAAACCATCGAACCGTCCATGTAGAAACTATTGTTGGTCTGAGACCCAAGAACAAACGAAATAAAATTCGACTGGGTTCGAAAAAAATCGACCGAATTCGTACTGCAGCTGCCACGACAATGGTTAATGGTATCAATAAAGATCGCCACTAAAATAGTAAAATACAGTTTTTATACATTGATAATAGCCAATAACAATAAGTTAATAAGTTATAACAGCATTATTAATAATGATGGATCGATATATTTTGTAAAATGCACATATGCGTGTTGCGAGGTAAACAATATATTTTATATTTTATCGTCTCATTTCGAAATCATATTACAATAATATGTACGAAAGACATTGTCTAAATTAGTTTCACTTTGTACAGATAGGTTTAGGTACATTATTATATATTGTATATTATGCGCGCGTGCACATTTTATTGTAATGCGTTGTGCAGTGTTTATAATATTTTGATATTATTCCCTCTTTCTCTCTTGTAATAATAATAATAATAATAATAAAAATAACTTACAGTAATATTATATTATACTCTCCGTATCCGTGTAAATTCCGTGCAATATTGTAGTACGCCCGCTCGTAATGCAAAACAAAAAAAAAACATTACGAAGTGCCTACTTTATTATTATAGGTATTATAATATGTTCACTGCACATTACTATAAATAATATATAATAATATAAATGTAGGTACATGTTTGTATACGATATCGCGAGGTATACATTACATGTTTATAATATATATTATTATAATACGCGTGTGTAGTAACTGTAAACGGTTCGTACACATAATAATAATAATAATAATAATTTAACGTTATAATATGTTTATTATAATATTATAAACCACCGCTGGACGTAACTGCGGTAATATAAATGTCCGGCGCCCGAGACTCGATTTGTGTCTCGCTCTGCAAACGATAAAAACATATATTATTATATAGGTACTATACAAGCGATCGTGTAGTGTTTGTTTGTTTGTTGTTTTTTTTTTAAAATGTTTTTAACCGTTTGAAATTAATTTTGAAACAAACTTTTTATACAGCTGTACATAATACATACATATAAATCGCTCATGCTGCATGTGCACGTTACAGAGCTTGATGCGAGACATAATAATAGTTATATCGTGTAAGTATTTGTGATGCTTTTTTTTTGTTCTGTGTGGAAAATAGTGACACGGTTTTAAACTACCTATCCAAGCGACTTTACTAAACGTCTTGCACAAAACAATAAAATGTCTGTTTATAATATTTATAATAATATAACATCATACAATGCGAAAGTCACTAGATAAACAATATTATGTGTGTATATAATTTATATTCATTATCGTTTTTACTTAAGTATACTTGTGTATTTTATATTATAATATGGATTTTAAATCAATTTTTGTGACGTTTAAAAAACATTACCTTTAAAGTAAACAGAAACGTTTTTTTTCATAACCACAAAAATTCGATGATAAATATGTATAACTGTTAAAAAAATGTATAAATAGAGAATATAAGGTGTACATTTCCTGACAGATCTGGAGAGTTTGATGAATTGAAGACTAAATTAAAATACTAACTAGTAAGTAGTAATAATTAGTAAAATATTTTATTACAATATTTCAGATCGTCAGTATTGTATACTCATACACTATAGGAAACCCGTTTTTATTTTCATCGAATGGAAATAAAAAGCCTATACTTTGTTGAAGAATAATTGATAACGTAAAGTTAAATTTTTATTTCTGAACAGCATTTGTCTGGAACTGTACTGATTTGGAATTTGATTTTGTCGATAAATTATTTAAGTACTCAGAAACGTATTTCGTTTGAAAAGTATTTACATGAAAATGTATGCGTTTGTAAATCAAAAGCAAATAATATTTTTAAATCGTATAATATTTAATTCAAACAAATTTCAAACGTATTTTGTCAAAAAAGATACGTTTGTTCGGAAGCCAATAATAAACATTTCCAAAAAAATATTTTCCGCGAAAACAAGTTGCTAAGCAAATACGATTCTGAAAAAATTTCGTTCAGTACCTTTATAACAGTTTCGACTACATAATATGTTTTTAAAAGTATTATATTTTCCATATTAAAATACGTTTAAGACATAATATTTATTTTTCCAGACTTTGGTAATACGAGTACCTATTATGATTCAATAAAAAGACAGTTCCAATCATAACATGTGCTACCAATATGATGTTTTTCCACATTATTTCACGGTTTCGAGCCAACCATAATTGTCCAACTTTTCATGTGCTGCACCGGTGCACGCTTGGCAGCAAATCACCACACGTCATGTCACTCATCTGCAATCACACACGCCATGCGACTTAAGGATCAAGGGAAAATAAATAATATTAATTCTATGTACGTGGGGTAGCCGTCATATTATAATATAATAACTGTGTATGAGGTCGGCGTGGGAATAAGCGTAAAAAACAATTATTATTGTGGTGTCGTCGAGCTCGATAGTTGTTTAAACAATAACAATCGATCGGCTGGCAAATCAAAATACGTTATACGGCATTATACAAATTAAGTACTTGTGTCTTACACGATATCGTAAAATATGCTTTATATTAGTATTATTATTATTATTATCATTATTATTTATTATTATCGTTGTATAGTTACTATAATAATATAATATAGTAGTACCTGCAGTATGCATTGGAGAACATTTAAAACGAAAACGAGAAAAAAACGCAATTTGTATTTAGCGTAGGTACAACAAATCGTGAATATTGTTTATTATTATCCTTTGTATCTGCTGCAGCGGCCGTAGTTGCAGCATAATATTATTTTTTAAAAGATATGTAGGTCACGTTACGCGGGTGTACCTAACCTACTTGTATATATGTACGATACAATGCACGCCGTCTACCGTCTACGATACCATATACATTATTATTATTATTATTATTATTATTATAATGCGTATAATATGCAGTTTGTTAAAATAAGTACAAACTGCAGTAGGTACCTATGTATGATATTATTTTAATGGCCTGTTCTCATGTGTATGTACTGTATATTATATTACGATGATATGAGTAAGTGTATGGCGGTTACCAACTACCTGGTTTTAGCAACACGCGCGACGTCGAATAACCAGTTATTTGCTCACTGTGTGTTAGAGCAACACGCTGCCGTACAGGCACTTTTAGGTACACGAGCGATATAGCCATATAGGTACCCACTAGCAATAATAATATTGCTACAGGAACTTTTTTTCATAATATCGCACCATCAAACAGTGAAGCAATTCAAAAAACAGTGTTTTCAGATAGTCTACCCAAAGATATTGCCCAATCATAATAATATAAAAAGACGTGTTGAATGTAAAATCTAAGAATTTTGATATACACAATATGATTGCATGGTGTGTATAAAAATACACGTCGAGTGGATTGTCCATAACGTAACTTTTACTCTAACAAATCGTATGGGATCCAAACGAAAACGATATTTTGAGATGCTAAACTTAGATTCTCGGGATAGGATAATAATTTTTTTTTAACCATAAATTTTTAAGGTGCTATATTACCGTATTATAAGACTCGAACCACATACATGAAACGATTAAATAAACATTCATTATATCATGGTATATTACAGGGATGGCAAACCTTTTGAACACTGCGTGCCCAAAATTAGTAATAACCTTTTTATTTTTTTTAGAGCGTGCAATGAAAAAAAATATTAAAAATATAATATTTTGTTATACTATAATTTGAGTGTATAATTAATGTATCAGTATAAAAAGATTAGTTTAGGCTATTATAATTTATAGGTCCTATAATATTATATATTATATAAAAGTAAAAATTTTCGCGTGCCCACAAAATGAGATGAAAAATTTGACAAAAATCGCCATCCCTGGTATATTACAACCAAACTTACTGGTGGTTTGCAACTTTTTTGATTCTCTTTACTTATTTTATTTAACATAGCTAGGTTTTTAAACTAAAACAGCAACGGAACAAGCATGCACAATATTAAATAGAGCTATAATGTTGCAATTTACAATAAGAGATTCGTGCAAAATTGGTTTTGCTCTAATAATATACTCGCAGTGCGTGCCATACCATATAATAATATAGTATAATATAATACTTGAAGCTCGATTCTACATAGCATTATTATAAAAAGCACACAAAATACAATATTACAGTCACATTTTGTTAACTTGAAATTAAAGGGACAGGCCAAAAAGTTTGAGTTATCCAAGTATAATACAATAATAATTGCAAATTTCGAGGCATTGACGATTTCGAGTCAACTAATTATGTGGATTTTATACCTAAAAACAATAATAGTACCTATCGTATATATATATTATATAACTACATAGGTACAACTGGTAGAGTTACCAGTTCTAACCAAGTTAGAAACTCATTATTTTAAAAACAATCAACGTTTTTGAAAAGGTTTTTTTTTACATTATTTTAAGCCGTTGAAAAACAATATTTGTCTAAACAAATATATATTTTTTCTACTTTATATAGCTGCTATTTTTTTTTTTTATCATTTTTTATCTCTTTCGATTCCTTGTACCAAAGCATAATTTGTTTTTTCGTTTACTTCGCTGTTTAAAAATCGAACTTAAGACGGCGAGCAGTTTACGAGCTATAATAGTACTTAAAATTTAGACGAGCTTATATCATTATTATGACCATTATTTAAGTAAACCCGTTTATCTACTTGAATAATATGCCCCCGTTGCATCTCGCACGTATATAATAATATATAGTGTACACCATATTATTACCTATGTATATAATACACACACTTGACAGTAGTTGTTGACGGCCATTATAGAATACAAGGGGATCGTTATACACATGTTATAATAATAATATATTCCGATAACGTTATCCAATACACACAAGCGAGGTGTATGTACTATGCTATTATAATCCGAACGGCGTTCGCACAATATTGCGACCCAGCACTGCAGAAAACGTCAGTGAATTCATATTATAATATTGCATTTGTATACGACATAATAATATGTATACCTATACAACGTGTTCATAGGTACCTACCATAACATATTATTCGTTATCCATAAAACATGAATCATGATTATTGTACACGCGGGTAATAGAGTCATTCTTCTGCAGGTGGAGGCTAAACCAAGTATATATACACGTCACCTTCGTTCAAAAAATAACAAGTAATACAACACGCGTTCAACATATATAACATTATATAACAATATATAACATATATAGCATTATTATAAATAGGTATTGTGACATTAATGAGTACATACATATATTATTGTATAGCATTACACGTTTTGCTTAAAGCCGTTATTGTCTATATACTATTGAGGCATTGCGCTCCCGTTCCAGGCGATAATATCCCACGCAACGGTGGCCGAAATGGCTATTTTCGAAAAACACGTCAAAGGCTCGAAAACAACATATTACTCTAATACGCATAACACTGTAATAGAAGGCATAATATTCAATACTGTATATTTGTAGGTGTGTGATTATCGTTAGTTGTAGCGCAGGTCACTTATTGGTCCAAAACTCCGATATTATAATAAAATAATCGCGATGAAGACGAGTACGGTGGGAGGGGGAGGATAAAATAATAATAATAAACAATTAGCGCCGCATATTCGGAGAGGACGCGACGTGTTTTTGTTTTGTATATGTATATTTTTTTTAACGCCCCATTTACCAAAGGCCATCAAAAACGGTTTAAGGAAATTAAAAAATAAGGCATTATAATATAAAAACGGAAAATAACCCGGCCGTCGTCATTATTTATTCGTTTGAGCTCGCGAAACGGGAGAGCAGCAGCAGGATGGGAGAAAAAAGAAAATAGTAATTTCTTATTATTATCGGCGGTGGCGGCGGTGGCTGTAGCCCGTGGGGCGAACGCGAAAAGTCGTCTCGACCGGAAGTTCAGGCGGCGGTCGGCGGATATCGTTACGATCGCGTATATTACACGCACACAATTATATAAGAAATAAAATAATACAATAACATTATGTCTCCCCGACGCACGTATTCTTATTTACATATTATTAGGTATATCTACGCGCGTCTTATACATAACGACATACACCACATTATTATACCCAATGTATTACAACAATATTACCACCGAAAACATGTCTCTCACGCACTATGGAATAATAGCTCATTCACACGCGGTTTTTAGTGGAAACGTCATCCGACGACGACGACGACGATAATAATATAATATCGCAAGCGACGATTCCGCACCGGCTAACCCGACTTGACGACATCGTATTAAAATGTGTACGTTAAAAGTATAATATGTGATGTACAACGCGTGTGTTTGTGCAGTGCAGTATTTAGTCTCCTTCCGCGTGGGAACATCCTGCTTCCAGGATTCACAAAATGAGACGTCTTCAACCCCACCGGCGCGGGCGCATCCCCAAAACGCGATGTCTACACACATATATAATATATATGTGCGTGTAACCCACCCGCGGTACACGCGGTTTTCTACACGTGACGTTTTACTGCCATATACGTATATGATTTAACGTATACGCGAACCCGTCGAGAGGTTTCCCCGGTTAAGTGGACCCGCCGCCGCCGCCGCCGCCGCCGCACATGTGGCCCGGCACGTCAATATGACAAATCCCTCGTTATTGCGGCCGTACATCGTATTATAATAATATAATATTGTAAAATATATATTTATGTAAATCAAGCTGTCACGTACGGACCGCGGTCCTCGTGATTTGTGTGCTCGTATATTACTCGCGTATTAGCAGCTGGTTGAAGACCGACCGACCTGCCGTCCGCTGCAGTTTTCGATTTTCGATTTTATCAACCCCCCCGGGTTCGGATACCGCCCGCTGACCGCTATAACCGTCCGCGCGTCCAGAGTACTTCCGAAAAAATGTTCGTTTCAATAGCGCGTAATATTATCATAATACATAATAGGTATAGGTAGGTATATAATATGTGTACGGGATGATTCACCGAGGATGTTCATCCCTTTTATTCCTGCAATAATGCCGTTGTTCAAAATCTGGCTTTTGGAAATCATAAATATACCTGGTTATAAAAATCACGTTTTCAAATTTTTAAGATTTTTGTATTACTATTAAGGAGTGTCCTGTGAAAAACACAAATTTTTTTTTCAAATTAGTAAGTACCTATATCTTTTAGGATATTTTCTCTGAAAATGTTGTCGTAAAATTATTCGAACGAGTAGTTTTTGAATTTTTTAACTCTGCGTACTAAGTATAATAATTTTATGATTATGGGTTTTAGGAATAGGTTTGGAGGCAATGATGATTTGAAAATTGTAGTGATTGATATTAATCTATCTATATTTATGATATAAATGATTGAAAGTATAATAAATACTTACAAAAATAGAATTGAATATAACACATATTTTATATTTATTTTTAAGGACTATTTATTACTATTATATAAACAATAGTAGAAACATTTTGATGACTGGGAAAGAATTCGTTCCAATATTAAATTGATTGTATCTATCCAAGTTTTCAAAAAAAATTATCCACAAATAATTTGAAGTATCCAAAGTAGATATTTTTTTGTAGAAGTTGGTTTCTCCACAGGGCACTCATTAATACTATATTATGAATAAAAAGTTTTACAAGTATTATAGTCTATAAGTCAAAAATGTAAACAATCAGAATTTGAATAAATGAGTCACTTAAGAAAAAACGGGGGTGAGCATTATGGGGTGATTCGAATGGTCCTGTATATTATTACATCAAACTACTTATATGTCTATGCGTACTTATTAGTTCATAATATCAATATTGGGGAATTTGTGTGTTTCACTTGACCGCAATGTGACCACGTAATAAACAATTTCATTTTTTTTTTTTTAATATAGTTTTTAATGCATGTCCCGAGATCCGAATACAGTGATTTTTTTCTTATTATCTTTTTCTGCATTTACTGTAAATTATCTAAACATAATAGACCAAACATATCGTAAGTATACAAGTAAACTTCATTGACATTGTCAAATGGCACGTCGTCGTTGCGTGCTTATACTGCTACTGTTTAGTAGCAAATAGTACACGGCGGCACTTCGATGAAATGCAAACCACAAAGATAATTTACTAAAATAACGACGATGACAACAATAAAAACAACTGGCGAAAACCGAGAGGGAAGAAAAGTGGCGAAGATGCGCGTTGCAGGATTATTCTGCAATATAATATATTTCGTACTGCACTCCTCCGCCGCCGCCGCCGCCGCCGCCGACGACGACGACATTTGAAAGCGATTAGAGATATACACGCGTATTATATACGACAACCCTAGGACACGTCGTCGTGAGCACATAAATCAACACTATCGCCGATCGCCGCCGCCGCCGCCGCCGCCAAACAAAAGGTTTTTCCCCGCCCCCCCCCCCGCCCACCCTACCCCTTTACAAATATACGTTATATACATATATATTGTGTGTGTGAGTACGACACGACGACCGCGTTTTACCTAATTAAACTTTTAACAACCACGATTTATGATATCGCAAAACGACTTTCACTGTGTGCAGCGTACAAATGATTTTTCTGCGACTCATTATATATAGCTAGGTACGCGCTCGTGTTTATCTGATCGGCTGTTTACTTTTCTTCCTCTCCCGCACGCGGTCTCGTCCCCGACCGCATAACAATATAGTAATGATGCCCCCCCCCCCTCGCTCGGCTATTTAGGCTTCGACGCGGAGCGTGGTCGAAAATGTCGTCCAAACGTCGTATAATAATAATATGTGCATACGACGGCGTTATCGACGGTTAAGACACACATATTACGTATAGCAGGTAATACTGATTCGGGGCGTCGTTTCAAACCGTCGTTTACTTCAAAAGCGTGACAAAGTCAGACTACAAAAAGTTGAACTTAACGCTTTGGCCGCCTTGAACATCACAAACCAGTCGTATAGTTATTATTTAAATTTTTAAATAATTTCAGTCCATAAGCAATAGTATGCTACTTCGCACCGAAGGGTATACGACTTCAGGAGAGGTAAACAATAATAGACTATAAATATGCAATAGCAAAAAGCATGCAAAGTCTCATATAATATTAAACTCTCACGGATTTCTGAATATAGTTTAGACGTCAATAAATAATTATAGTTGTATGTAGTTCATATTGAAGTTTAAATGCGCAATAGAAGCCTTTAGATTCGCGTTAGCTGCAACTTCGCATAGCATATTATTATATAATATTAACACTGTTACGAGTTTACGACTAAAGTATGTACTTTTAATAAATTTATGAAATTCGTGATTGTGCTCAATTTAAATGCGGATTTTCGACACGTCCTAAGTGTATTATAATAATAACGGATATACATGACGGTGACGGTGACCGGAAGCAAAGCGGAGAGTGTGCAGTGGTATACGTGGCGCAAAAAGTAAAAAATAAATAAAAAAAGGTTCGAATGTTATATACGTACTGCCTACATGTATTATTATCTGTCAGGAAATTGAATTGGGCTGCCGGCCGGTCCGATACTTGATTTCCGCCGAGCGTTGCGCAATATATACGTCACGTCGTATTATAATATGTCGATCGGGGTGTTGCGTCCCTCGAAAATGCAAAATGTCTCATTCGAAGGTAAACATCACGGACCACCGGTCGTATCTACATCAGCATTATGCGGACATTTTCATTTCCGTTTCGACCGCTACCGCCGCCGATGTGTCTGGAAATATAATTATCAAAATTAGTTCAACGCGTTCGCACAATGTATAAACGACAACGGTCACATACGTATATTGTACATAGTGACTATCCAAAATCGTATGAAATATAAATATGCATATTTTATAAAATGTACCTATAATATAGGTATTAATGTTAAATATTATATTTTGTAGTCCTGCACTGTAGAACTTATGCACCATATCAGATATTTGCTGATATTGTTGTTATTGTTGTTGTTTTGTCGACAGCACGTCGTATAAAAGTCAATCCCGCTCTCACTCTTCATACCAACCCAGGTTATAATTAGTTTTCTTTTACTAACTATCGTAATAAATGTCGAAGAAAAAGTGGTTACGAGTATTTTATAGGTTGTAAAAACTGTTGGTATTATAGCTGCTATTCACATAGAAACCTCATGCCCGATATGTCAGAATTCACTTACTACTAGTACGTCTTATTTATTATTCGAATATGATAATATACCTATTGAAACAAGGTCTTGTGATTTTCTTTAAAGAAAATATGGTTATACTATAAAAATGCTCTGGCCGAAATTGGGCAAGTTTTAATCAATTAGATAAAAATCATGACCACAACTGCCATCACAGCAAGCTCCAGAATTGAATTCGTCTGCGATGACAATAATAGTAATTGCACAAAAAATGTCGTACCTCATGGTGACAATAAAATATACGTAGTTCTTATTCAAACGTCATGATTTTTTTTTTTTTAATTTTTACTAAGATAATATTTAAAACACGTTCTTACTTCTTATACGGTTCGTTAAAAACGAGTGGCTATGTTTGTTTTCAACGACAACCGAAACTAAATGCTTATTATTTATTTAACATCGCTCTGGATTTTCGTAAATAAGAATACAATCGGACGTTGAAGTGCGTTGTTTATATATCTTGTCACTCGCCACGGCCGAACGCACAATAATTTGCTAATTTAAATTTATTATTATTATTATTATTATTATTATTATTATTATACAAATGCGTGCACAGAAAAGAGCGCGATATTATTATAGACATCATAATAAGTAATATTCCAGGCGTTCTAATGCAAATTATAAAGACCCGAAAAGAATAAACACTACATTTTAATTTATTTGTATATTATTCTCCTCTCGTTTCCTTCGGAGTTCCACGCAGATAGTCTTACACAATAATATAATTAATTCTATGTGGATAATAATAGCTGTGATAACTTTATACGTATTTACACGTAGAAAAAACATTTCAAATTAGCCGACCTTGATATTAATAATTTAAATATTCTTCAATTTACCTAATTACGTCGCGGCATTTTCTTTTCAGCCACGGCAACTCATTTTTCGGCCATGGCGTCTCCTTATTGGCCACAGAGTCCCTTTGTCAGCTACAGCATACTCTTATCGGCCACGGCATCATTAGCCGCGGCATCTCCTTTTCAGCCACGAC
>NW_019104047.1:169478-189893 GCF_001856785.1 Myzus persicae | reverse complement strand
TATAGGTTTCCATTTGAATTTCTAAAGTTGACCCCCCAAAACCCCCCTAAAATGTTGTTAACAATTACAAAATTGGGAAATCATAATAGATGTTTCTAAATCAAAAAACTTTTGTACCATACATTTTTCACTAATTTGAATATTTATATGTTAAAATGGCTGTAACATAAATTTTGAATCACCCTGTATATAGGCGGCGCCGCTCATCTCGTGATTTCGCGAATTTATCCCGCTAGTCCGGCGCCATCGGACTCGTGCATTAAAATTATTTTTAATCGCGTCAACTGCACGGTAGACAATAATTCTGCACTTATGGGTACTTTTTTTGTTGCTATATCTATCGTATCGTTCGTCAACGTATGTTATTATATAGTGAGTGGTTACACGTTTCATCCATTTCGATGGTACACATATGTATCATTTATTTATATTCATGCATAATATTATGCACTCTACAGGTATAATAAAATATAATATTCGAATGATAAGTTGTTTAATACGATAGCTGCGGGCTGGACCGTGTTCACAATTCGATTCATGGAATTACTCTAAATAATAATGCTCGGGATGCGAGAGAGAAAAATGGAATTTCGATAATGGACGTTCAATTATATTATAGTGGTTTTGTGTGATAGTGTTAAATACTACTATATATAGCGAAATGATTTCAATTGATGAATAATTATATTTTGTAAATGCATTTATTTTTTAATTCATTCTTATCGTTCTTTTTGAATACATTTTCCACCGCAGAGTAGGTATAACTACTGTGCATAAATAACACTACCACATTTCGTATGTTTATACTGTTATCTTGATTGAACGTTTTTTTTGTTTTTTTTTTTTTATTCGAAATCGACTTATACCCAAAGTACACGATTTACTTATTTACTTATTTACTAACCTACGCTCGTATAAAGCCGTGATGTCACTATTCAAAAAAAAAAAAGAATAAAGTAAATGAATCTCGGTAGTCTGAAAGAAAATATTAGTATAAATCGATGTCATCACTTATACATACGTGATACGTCTTATAATATATAATATGAATATAAAAACAAAATATATTTAATGGATGTGACAAGGGGCCAATTCCTACGCATGCATTTTAGGTAAATCACAGTTTTTCAAAACGAGGTTTACTCATAAAATTGTATTCAATATATGCGGTCCTCTAACCATATTAACAACTACAAACTCAAAAGACCTCGTATCAAAACAATTGTAATATATAGTTTTCACCAAACGCCTCCTTAAACATGCGATGTCCATTGATGTCCTACATTTAGCCGTTTATAATGATTTTATAACTTTTTAAGCGATGACTTGCATTGGGATACTATCGACAACACTTGCCTGGGATTTATGAAATCTTGTTTTTTCAGTGTTTGGGTAGTTTAATCTTAATGATACGGCAACATCGATGCGCGATAGGCATGATATATCACGCACGTAATCATATCGAAAAGATCTCTGGAAACGATAGATAATATCATAAAAATAGTAGTTATAATACTATGCGTGCTCGAGTGTTTATAATGTAAACCTGGATCTGACGTCGTATTCTCTGGCGTATTTGTCCGGTAGTCATATTAAGTCGAGTTATCTATGCGGTCGATCGGATGTGTGGCGAACCTCTAGACCTACCTGGTCGAAATCCCCGCTGAGCGCGTAGCCCCGTTAAGCGCTATAAATTACGGATTCTATTTATTTATATAATATACTTATTTATAATATAATGTTTATTGTATTCCCGTGTTGTACGGACGGTCCTTCCATAAATTTAACCGCGAATTGACATCAGACTTATAGTCCGCAATTACTCAGAGTGGTCTGGCTACCGCCATTGCTCCACTCTCTGTGTGTAGGATAATAATATGGTTTAATACAGAATGTACATTTTTTACTAATCACATTTAATAATTAACTTAAAAACAATAATGTGAAGTTTAGCAATTATTCCTTTTCGAAAATACCGAACTCGGCCCGATGGCGCAGTCCGCAATTATTGTCATTGTGGTCGAAGTGAGTGGAGTTGAGATTCGTGGCGTTGATGATGGTGTGACATCCGTTGTGGTTGAAATTGGGATTTGTTGTATTTTTGGACAGTAGTGTCGATCATCAATTCATCAGCTTATGAATATTTTATAATGCTTAATAGGTCGAGACAAGATAAGGCCATATTATAATATGTCCATTGATATCGTGTGATACGCTGATGATGTTCTCGGAGTGCAAACAGCAACGAACTATTTCGGATCGCACACGTGTCTTGCTGTAATAAAATACAATGTTCAAAACTTGAATTTTTTTACATGTCAGTCGACGTTGTTTTATGCGCTCGTGTGTTTGGGAGGTCTTTGGCGCTGCTGCAGTCGTCTCGAGAGACGTATAAAACTATATTAAACAACAATAGGAGCGCTGAGCACTGCACCCTCTCGTGGTATATGCGCACAATAATTTACGACCGATACATGCATACACATAATAACAATAATGATAATAATAATAATTTATGCGCATGGTATAATCGCGAGACGTTCCGGCGCGCCGTGTAGTACCCATGCGTATAATAACAATCATGATATTGTATTAAATACCTAAATATATTCGTCCCGAATTCCCGAGGCTGGAACCAGTCCAAAACGTGCTCTTCGTGATTTAATTAGACTCAGTCTGTTTCCGCCTCGTGTCGCATTACGGCGGTCGCATTTTAATTATTTACGTAAATCTCTCACTTTATTTTTTTTTTGTCCGGAATCGGTATTTTAAACATACATTTTTTTCTTTTCTTGTTTTCGTTGTATCATCATAGTTCACCCGAATTCACGGGAGGCTGGCTAATGCTGCGGACGCATCATTTCGTATAGGTACCTACTTAATAATGTATACACTATATTATTAATAATATATTATATACGTAAATTACGGTCGACCGGCCGCCCGCCCGCGAAGATCCGACACGGGGACTGTATATTACAATATATACAGGATTATCGCAGTCCCAACCTAACCGCGTGTGTATGTATATTACGTATCGGTAGGTATAATGTTATATTATATAGGTATATATATATATATATATATCCGTACCGTGTTTTATTAATCCGACGCGTTGCGGCAGACGCCAATTAATTTCATTCTTTTTTACGGCCGTCGATAAATATCGTGTCCGTCGGATAATGAGACACCCCTTATTATTATTATTATTATTATTATTATTATTATTATTATTACACATAAGACACACACACAAATACAATACGCGCTATGGAATAATACGACGGAGTGGAACGCGGTGAACAAAATAAAAATAAATACAATGAATAATAATAAACCGGCAAATTATACGAGACGTCTCGTTTACTCCGAGGACGGGTCCCTCGGCATTTTTCGATGTTAAGTGAATAAAAACGGTCGAGAGTCATGTACCCAAGTACATTTATGTGTATACATGTATTTTATATTATATCAGAGGTATAGTTAAGTGTACAATGAAAACGGTTTAAAGAAAGATTTAAAAAAAAAAACCAATAGTGTTTACTTCGTTTTACGACCGACACTGCACTCTCAGCCCGAGAAATCGTGTTTAAATACACATAATAATATCTAACGTAACTATATAGCAATAACAGAGTATGATAAATTGAACGTTCGGACTTCGTTTACTCCGTTTATGCAAAGCGCGGGAAATTGGTTTTCATCTACACCTTCAGTTATTTATTGTTCCTATATGAATATCTATGGACATTTCTAAAAACAATTTTTAGTAACGCGTGTGTGGCCGGCGATGTTACTTTGGAGAATAGTAAACCTGATAGTTACATGTATCTATTAATTTTTAAATATTATTGTAGATTTACCTACCGCGCGTAGACGAAGACTTATTAAAACGTGAGACTAAAACTCTTATTTATATCATACACCACCGTAATACTCTATTCAAACGAAAAATAATACGAAATACCTAAGACGATAGTGAATGCAACGATGGCCATGATGGCCAAGTGGCAGGGAGAAATGGAAATTTAATATCGGTGTTTTGGAGACCAAATCTATTGGTAATTACTCAAATTCAAGGGTACAGTTGGACGGAGGATGATTGAAGCTGAAAGTTTGTTTTTCGTCACCGTAACAATTAATGAAAAGGTGTAATCAAAAACCGTCATCGTCGTCATCGTTAGTGTTTAAAAGTCTAACAGAGTATTTTTTTTTATAAAATATGTGGGTACCCTAAGTTGCTCGAAGTTGGACTCCTACATTGCCATTTTGACTTTAAACCTTCACCAATATCTTGGAACTAATTGAAACCTCATACTTTTCCCTATACAATTTTTTTAAGTTGGGGAGGCCAACTTTACAGTTCTGTTTTCGGAACATGAAACTATAAACTATTGGATAATTAATCTCTCATCTCAGAGAGAATTCCAAAATATGTATGTCATACTGAGTAATGTTTGTAACTGAGTAATACAGTGTACTTACCAAGTTTTCGCGGAAACACGTTTTTAAAAAACTATTTGCAAATGAAAACCATGCCAATTTATATTTATACTGTACTCAACCCTGATCTCGTCCTCGTTGATGATTTAATTTTTGCAACTTCTTGATTATAAGTATATTATAATTATTATAATTACATTATAATTACATCAAATATTATTAATACATTTATAAATCTATTATTGAACACTAGTCTAATAATTACTTGATTCATAACAAATGACATTTAGTAGAATAAATTACTTATTCTGACCATTGACCAAATATTGTTTTCATGAGTATATTATATTTATTTAAATAGGAAAATAATACTGACTTTAGGCTTCTTATTTTTTGTCTTAATTTTTTGACATTGCCTATCCCATTTGTGACTTGTAACGACTATTCTTTGTCATAATCTCGTTTTACGCAATTACAAAAATCAGCAATGCTTTTGTCCCCAAAACATGGATACCTTTGGTATACTCCTCGAGAAATTATATTGTATTAAAACGGTAATCCGTAATTACAAGACATAGGAATTGTCATAAATTGATTGATTTTCAGTTGATAAATTGACAAACGGATGAGTTTGATGCAATTTATGAAGGATTACAAGAATATATTCAGGTAAAAAAATACTTAAATTTAAAATGAAACAAATTGTATTTTCGGTCTTTGGTTAACTCCTCTTGGTAAACATATGTATATCATATTACAAAATAAAATTATAAAATAATCAAGTCTACTTTTCTTGAACATAAAATATCAAATAAATAACATGTAATTATAATCTATAAAATACTTTGTTAAAAATATAATTAGAAAACGGTATCATTGGTGAAGCCTTTAAATATAACCAACAAACAAATATTTCAATATAACAAGGCGTAACTTAGGTAAATCATTATAAATATAGACAAAGCATTTTAAAAAGAATTTAAAAATATGTAAATTTAGGAACTCCAGTTGTTATAAAATAATGTTAATGATGAGGGTTCATCTTCCTTCTCTTGTGGTGTATATTTTGGTTGAGGTTGTGATATAGTGTAATTAAACTTTGAGTTTCATAATAAATTAGCTTCTTGATTATTTTTACTTGTATAATTGTTGTGTTGACTAGTTAATGTTGTGATACAAGTGTTATGATTTGATACTACTGATGATGATGAACGTGAATCATTCATTGAAGCGGGCGAGCTGTTGTCAGTAATTGTTAAATTTCGCTTTGTAGTTTTATTGCTTCTGTTTATGGAAGTTTTTCCAGCTGTAGCCCAACTTTTTTTCCAAATAGTGTGAATTCAGTTTCTGTTGCTACTTGTTCCAAATTGCTTGTTCTAAATTTTAGAGGTTCAACTGCTTTGTCTAATGAATTATCAAGCTTAGACTTTTTTATTGTTTTATTTTGTTGTAGTTTCGACACTCTTTTATTTATATTTGTGGATAGCTTAATCTCACTAGAATTTGAAATTTCGCCATGTTCCAAAACTGCATTAGACACATTTTCTACTGATTTATAGTGATCATAATTTTCTTGAGCTTCCTCTGATGTTACTATCTAATAAATTAAAACAAAAACATAAGTAAATGTATTTTTTTTTTTTTTTTTAATAATATATATTTTAATTTCAGGTTCTTAAAACAAAATATGACTGGGGTAAAATCGTTAATGGTTTTAATGCATCTTGGAATTTCCCAAACTGTATTGGGACCATAGATGGGAAACACATAGTCATGGAGTGCCCAGTCAATTCTGGATCAAATTTTTTTAATTATAAAGGAACGTAATTATGGTATTGTCCTTTTAGCATTATTAGATAATAATTACAATTTTACTTGTATTGATATTGGTGATCATGGAAGTAAGTCAGATGGTGGAATTTTTAGTAAATACTCACTTAAAAAGTGAAAAATATAAAAAATGTAAACAATGTTTTATATAACTTTTATGAATTAAATTGAGAAATCAATGTAATAAATTATTATTTAGTTATAATTGATCAATGAATATAATTCATGAAAGTTATAAAAAAAAATTCCAGTGGTAGTGAACGGTACTACCCAGAACACCCATAAGGCGAGCAGTTGGACCTGGAGTACAGGACTAGTCAGTGGCGGACTGGGAGAAAAAAACAGCCCGGGAAAATCATCATTTTAGAGGCCCTCAGTATACTAACGGCCCTATATATAATATATATATTTTTTTTATGTAAAAACAATTTTGCTATACATTTTTTTTAAATATTTCAATTAATTGTTATAAAACAAAATAAAATAACTATTGTGCATTTAAAATTTGTTAGTTAGAGTATTTCTCAAGTAATTGTTATATATATAATTTATTTAATTACAATCAATTTGATTTTAGTAAGAAAGTTTATTATTTAATAAATCACTTTTAGTTTTTAACATATTAATGATATCATCATTATCAATACTAAATAAAACATTTTTTTCGACTGCCATCATCATAAATGCGTCCAATTTATCTTCACCCATTGAATTTCTCAGACGAGTTTTAATTATTTTCAACAGAGAAAATGATCTTTCGCATGCTACCTATATTAATAATTTTAATGAAAATTCTGTTAGATCTTTAAAATAAAATACATACAAATTATTGATATATTCTAACTGTATACTTACTTGAGTACACGGCAATGTCAATAAGTATTGATAAGCCATGGTCAAGCAATGATATGCATTACTATACAAATTATATTTTATAAGAACATTATAGCAGCATACCACACAATTCTTGCAGGATTTACATTCTAATTTAACAGTGTTATTTTTCTCATTATTTTCTTCAATTTCATTTTCACTTTCAATTTCATTTAATTGCATATCAAATGATTCTGGTAATGATTTTTTTAATCCTTTCCAATTTTTAATAAAGCTATGCAATTCCGCTCTTAGTTGATCATAACTTATATCAGAATCAAATTTGTATAAAACGTCATACAATTTTTTTAAAGCATTTGGTGGTAAATTTTGTTTTTGCAAATCTTCAAAATTGTTGGGTGATAAAAAATTTAAATCCTTATACAAAGACTTATTAATTGAAAATTTCTTTTCTATACTAGATATGGTTTGATCTAAAATTACATTATATACTTCAACACTATATCTTTTTTCAGGGCATAATATGGGTTCATCTTTATTGTTTTCATCAAATAATTTTTTGCGAAGGCGACATCTTATTTTTGGAAATTCATTCTCAATTAATACATCCATATCATGTTTTTCATCAAATTGTTCATTTATATATTTTATAAAATTATCGGCTTCTAATTTTACATCTCCGAAATGTCTTTGAATTTGTTTTAACTGTGTTAATGCACAATTGACTAACTCCTGGGCCTTTATCAAATTCATACCTTTGGTCTGAAGGTATCTAGATAATGGACCAAGAATTTTGAACATATTAATAAAAATAAACGCCGTTAAAATAGTTTTGTATTGTAAAAGGGATTCTTTAAAATTTCTGGCCTTCACTTTGATATCAGAGTTAAATGATTCTGACAACTCAATAGTATTTAATTCTATAATTAGAGCAATGTACAAAGCACCATTGTCTCCAAAAATTCGGTCTAATGCCTTTTCTTTGGACCACCAGCGTGTGTTTCCAATCGTTGCTAGTCGTCTTTTGTCATTTTCCCCAATGATTGATTTCCAGACATTCATACGTTTGTATGATTCTTTAAAATAAACAGCAATATCGTTTAGTAAAACAAATAATGAAGCTGCTGGTAGTGTTATACTTGTAGCATCAATTAAAACTAAATTTAAAATGTGACTATAACACCAAACGTGCACTTGATTGGGTGATGATTTAGATAGCCAAGCAGAAAACCCATTATATTTGCCTTGCATATTTGCTGCTCCGTCCGTAGCATTCCCTATACAATTTTCAATGTTAAGTCCATTTTTAGCTAAAATATCTTCCAACATAGTATGAAAGCTCTTCCCTTTTGAATCTTGCATAGTAACTACTGCAAATAATTTTTCATTAACACCAATCATATTGACATATCGTATAATGATTGAGCATTGATCTTGAACTGAAATGTCTTGTGTTGTATCTATTTGAATGGAAAACATACCAGCTGCTTGAACTTCCATAACTATTGATTTTTTCATCAACATATTAATTATGTCAATTATTACATTAATAGTAGTTTTTGATAAAAAAGTTATTAACGACCCTCTACCTTGAACAGTTGTTGACTTATGACATGCATATTTTACTTGAGCACATTTAATTGTTTTATCAATATGTTCACTTAATACAATGTCATATTTTTTTAAAAGTAATATTATATCAAGAAAATTACCATGGTCTGCAACGGGGTCTAATAACGATAATGTGGACTCATTCCTATGACTTCGGTAACTAAGACCTCTTTTGCCTATTAATTTTATAACATCAATTATTCTTTCAATTATTTGAATATTTTTCTTTGCCTCTTCTTTTTTATTTTTTTTTTGTGTAGAAAATAATAAAAAATCAATATTTTTTTTTTTTGAAATTGTAAGATATGCTTCAGAACAATTTCTATGATTATTACTGTTTTCGTGTTCCTCAATACGCTGATAAACATGTTTCCATACATTAAGTCCTTGTGTGAATACATTTGGCTCAGAAGAAAATGCCAAACATACACTGCAGTATATTGTCATTGATTTATTATTAAAAGTCAACCAACACCGATTTGATTTATTTTTTCTAAAATATGCTTTGGATGATTTAAATAAATGTTCAACAAGTGGTTGAATAGGATGGAATTCAAAAAATTGATCAAGGTTATTCTGAGATGGTTTTTGAAAATAATTATTTGTGTCAATACATACTTCATTATGTACATTTTTATAAAGGACATTATCTTGTTTATCCATAATTATTGTGTCCTACAATTATGTAACATAATAATTATTATCTACAGGATACAACCGTACCAATTAAATAAGTATTTCATAAAACTTATTTATTATACTTACATTTTCAGCCATAGCTGTTACTACAACATCTTCAAAAACATTATCCTTAGAATTGTTATCATTATTGTCATTACCAGTTTTTATCATATCTGAACTAAGTCCATCAACACTCTACAAATAGTAAATTGTATAATATAAACATTTAATAATAAAATAGCATATTTTTTTTTATTACAAATAATTTTATTTAAATTAAAAACTGATTATTACTATTATTTATAGTCAATCAATAGGTAAAATAGGTCAATAGGTATTTGAAATAAATTATAAGAAACTAGTTTATTTTCTTCTTACTTTTTCAGTTTCTCCTGTAGCTGTAACTTTTTCAAAAACATTATTGTTTAAATTTTTATCATTATCGTCATCACCAATATTTCTCATATCTAAACTATGTCCATCAACACTCTACAAATAGTAAATTGTATATAAACACATAATAATAAAATAATTCACATTTTATTTAGGTATTTTTTTCACCAGTAGGATACAATCAATTGGCAAAAATATAATTTAAATTTGTATTATTAATGCCACTAACCATATTTCTAATTTCTGTGTTGAATTTATTAATAGGTACTTTAAAAATAATTAATTTGAAGAATAGACATTAAGAAGTACAATTTAAATTAAAAAAATTATAACATTAGTTATTGCTTATTAACTAAATGTCTAAACAGCATAATAAATACATTTTATTTTACCTACCTTTTTATTTAGAGATTGTTTTTGTGGTTTAAATAGTTCATCTAGTGTCAAACATTGTTTTGCTGAGGCCAACAACAGCTTTTTGTTTTTATCTCTTGCTTTTTCTGCACCACCTTTCCTTTTGTTAACTATTGCTTTTTGTTCTTCACTCATTATTGAAAATCGTAAAATATAAAATATGAATTCTGAATAGTAAACAATTAAAACGTTAATAAATAATATGAAATAATAATAACAATGAATAAAACCTCATCAGTAGGTATTCACATTACTAACACTAAAAACAGTGAAAACGAAAATAAAATATAGGTAATAAATATAAAATGTGTAATGTGATGTCATTGCAAGTTGCGACAGCGCGATGATAACAATTATTATTTTATTCGTTATCGCTTATCCATCGCTTATTCGCCTATAATGGCCCATGTAATAACTATTTTCGATTCTATTTTTAAACTTGTAACAATAAGTTGTCAACAAGCCCGGGCCGGCCGAACACAAGCCAGTCCCGCAATAATCAGAAATCTGGGTTTTAAGCTAAATAATATAACATAATTATTAGTTATTACTTATTAGATAATATTTTAATTTATAATTTCACAATAATAATATTAATAAATTATAAATATATATTTTATACGAGCAGCGGCCGCGGCCCACCGGGAAATTTCCCGGTATCCCGGTCGTCCAGTCCGCCACTGGGACTAGTTGATGTGAATTTGTAATTTTTGAAATTTTTACAGGCATCCTTATTTTTATATTATATAATATTTTCTTGGGCCCACAAAAACATTTAGTACAGGGGTCCAAAATTTGATGTTGGGGTCCTCTTACTGCCTCTGAAAAATCGGATTTTCAGGCGAACGGATGAAGTTGGAAATTTCTGAACTAACGTTGCAAATCGTTGCAAATCAGTTGCAAAATAATAGTGAGGGTTCAAGATAAATACGACAATGTGTGGGAATACACCCACAACCGAAAAACATTTTTATCAGGTAAAGTTCGAAGTTCCAAATTTCAAAAACTAGATTCCAATTAGTTCCACATAAGTTCCAAAATATTTTTGAGGGTTTGGAGTTGATAGTAGATACGACAAAGTGGTGTAAAATATATGTGATCAAACATATTTTATACCCTTAAAAAGCAAGTTCCGAATAAACATCCACCATTAATGGATATTATAAAATGGTAAACATATTTTCATCTAAAATTCTAATTAATACCCATTTAAGTTCTAAATAATAAGAATTAATTTTGTACAAAATAGTTTTTTTTTTGTAATTGCGCAATAACGTCGGTTATTACTTATTTTTATATTTATATTCCATAATAATGTTTTGAGTAGTTTGAAAATGTCAACATAAAACCGTAAATTATGTATACACTATGCACGTGAAAAGAAATATCGCAAGTTCCAACTCTGAAGAACATGTATTGGAAGTCATACGGCGCTACTTTATAGTACTGTGTGTTGCTACTTGCTAGTGGGTAGGTCTTGCAAACTATTGTGTACATATTTTATATAAAGACGTTAAATGTGTGTTATTACACGAGTAGTAGGTAAGAGCGTAGTGCGTACTCACTACACGTTAGTTAAACCGTTCTCGAACACGATTTTGTGATAATTTATTTGCAGAAAAGAACAAATCGGCATCGGCGGCGAACGCTAATCGTGTGATAAAACCAGCGTGACGTAATAATTTTCTCTAAACTAAGCGCGCGTACATGTGTACACATATATGTATATACGTGACACCAGACATTTAAACAAAATATAGTATCCTCGGAGGTATATAAAATAACATAACAATATATTAACATATAATATATAGGTATACCCACCTTTTATATTGTTCAAAATGACAACGCAAGGAACTTGGTAACGTTATCCTTCCAACGTACCCATTTTATTTGTATGTTTACTATCATTATTTTAGGAGATGAATTTTATATCTTCCTCTTCACCGATTCCTACCCATGTACGTTGTAGTGGTTGTCGTAAACGCAAAGCCGTTAAGCTGTCGTCCACTGTCCTCCCGCACTTAATATCCTATTTTATATGCGACTTTAATAACTGCATAATATTTAACGTGGATATTTATTTAAAATTTCGCTATATAATAATATTATGATATTATATCATCCTATTTTATTGATGGTCTCGCTGGGATGCCTTTAGGAAGAGGTACAGCTAAAAGCGAAAGAATAAACATTTAATAGGTTATTCCTGAAAACCCGTCAAAGATTAAAATAACCACTTAAACACAAGCGAATGGTATATAGAGCTCATCTGCGATTCCTTGCATGTCTCAAACTGTTGAGGACGAACGCTCAACAAGCCCATATTTTATAGAACGGACTGGGCTCTGTGAAGGATGACTATGTGTACGCGTCGTAATCGCATATCCTTCAAAACTCCGTCGGCGGTTTGAGCCGTTTGAGGTATCTACCATCGTTCATAATTTTGCGATCCCACGCTCGCTTGTGCTACGTTTCGTAAATGGTCATTTCTGTTTGCCGTTTGGAAGATTCACGCTGCAGGGAACAATCGTATACGTACTCACGTTTATACTCATCGCTGATGATAAGTTCTAGACACCATTCGTCTAGGTCTGTTCAAGTGTCTGTTTTTTTTTTTAAAATTTAACCAACTCGCGTGTGATACGATTAAATCGGATCGGTGCAAAGTGGATGGTAAATCGTAGGTAGCCAGGTAGGTACACATTGTAAATAATAATCGTAATACGTCCTATTATATAGTATCGTTTGTTCGCCGAGTGAGACGCTAACCACCGTGCGCGGGGATTTCTAGTCACGTGCCGCCGTTTAGCAACCACGTCTATTGTTTCAGCATTCTTCGTCGAGTTTACTCTCGCCGTACGCACACATAGCATCAATACGCGCGCGCGCGTGTGTGTGTGTGTGCGCGTGTGAACGCAATAATATCATATCAATATTATACTCTCTGTCGCTATTAAATATTATTATTAATCGTCCGCTGTTTTTTGTGCACGGCGCTGCCATCTTCACTGGCCCGTACCTCGTCAGCGTCCTCCGCGCGTGCGGTGTGTGCTGCAGTTCGTGCCGGACTCCGTACACGCGCGAGCCACCGTTTTTGTTCGCACACGTTTCCCGGACGTCTCTAAATCTTCCGAGAGATGATAATAGTAATATATTAGCGGCGGCGTACGCGCACAAACAACGGTGCTAATTATATACGCGTCTCGCCCGTACACTGTACACGATCGCGGGCCACGGACAAACAAACAGAATAAAAAAAAAAGTGGGTAATAATAAAAAACCGTTTTCGTTTCGTGCGCGCCTCGATTCGGTTTTTTTTTTTTTTTTTTTTTTTAATCGTACGTGACGGCCCAACAGTTAGTAACACAATAAAATACATTATGATACTAAGCGCACCGACACACGCCGTGGGTATAGTAGTGTTATTATTATACGACGCGAGCTTAAGAGAATGTTTTTCGTTCGTTCGATATAGATATAATGTTATTATTTCGTGTGGCAAAACCGCTCTTCGGATTTCTCATTTCGTGTCCGGCTAATCCTATACGTAGGATTTTTTATCTCCGATATTATTTCCAAACACCGGACACACAAATACCGCGGTAGATATTATATATACCCGTACGATTTAAGCACTATTTAGCCGCAGTTTCCGTGAAACACATCGCGTATAATATAAGAATACGAGCAATCTGACGTAGGCAGACAGCGCCAGACGTTATCCTCATAGGTTGTAATGTTGTCATAATAATAACGTATAATATTACAATAAACCGCTTACGTTAGGTGGGCTCTAGAATATTATATGATGGACACTTCGTGCAACAACATTATTAATTATTTAAATATACTGCACCTCGTCTAGTTACTGTCTTAACTCTAGCTTATTGTTATAAATCGCACTTGCACTATACTATCCATATACACGAATACACCTATGTATAGAGTACTTACTGATTAACAACGGTATCGTGATAACGACGTCGTCATCGGATTTCACGAAATCGGTACATCTCTGCATACTTTTCATGGTACCGGTACTTCCACTGGGTATTAGGCGTAAGTAAACGCCACTCGGCCACACACGTGACCTATTATGGACTTTTTTATTCAGTAAGACCGTAAATCAACCGCACGTGCTGTAAATCCACTCGGGTTACATATTACACAGATACTCGACTGGCTGAACTTAAATATTATAATTAGTTATTATTAATAACAGTGCATATCATCAAGCTCCACGCTCGGTGATGTGGGGAGGGAAAATACGTAGGTACAACGTACCCAGCGTTATTTGTTGAAACGTGAACTCTTGTATTATGATAGATAATTGTAGTACTTAAGCTATTCGCATTACATAAACAATAAATCATAAATTGTTCTTATTTTTTGAAACTACAGAAAAATGTTTGGTAAAGTATGAAATGCAATATAGGTATAGTGTACACGATGGCTGAATGCTGATTTAGCATCGATTTGCTTGTTCGTTACGTTTATTACCATTAATGGTTCATACTTGTAATACCTAAGTAACTCTAATACGTTTTTAAGATACGGCTAAACGTCATTTAATTAAAAAAAAACTTTTTACGCAAACTTTGAAATATCATTTTCATAACTAACTTTATTTTATAAATAAATAATTTATTTTTATTTTTATAACAATTAATTTAAGCCTACAAGTTAATCATTTTATTATACAGGTACCCATACACTTAAATAATGTTCTCAAATAGTGAGATATAATTTGATATGAGACAAACAACCGAGAGACGGAGCAATACATATACTCGTAATATGCGATCAGGTTTTCCGTGTTGTAATAGAGTAATATGATCTTTCGAATTCCAATCGTTAATGGATCTCTATCAACTTAATGTGTATTTTATATATAATATATAAACAAACAACACTAATCAATCTGACTTATTGATTTATTATCAATAATTGATTTGTAAACGGATCCGAATTCGATACACACTATATTATACACGCATGTGCGTTCTCTCTATTTTTCATTACAATCGAATTGCCGAGGTAAATTATTATATTGAGAACAAAGAATGATTTCGAAATTTTTTTTTTATAATAACGAACAACAACATCTCCGGTTGTATAATAGTAGTCATAGGTATAGGTATAAATATTCAAATTCATTATTTATCTATACATCTATCCAACATATAACATACATATGTGATTTGAAATGTAAAACAATTCTCTCCTACGCTTTTTTTAGTACAATTATAATATAATATAAGTACTTATAACCTATACATTTATTTTATACTTCCAGTAGGTATAACGTTATCTTTGTATTGTTGGCGAAACAACGACGACAAGAAAACATCGCAACATAGGCGTACATTGTTCGGAAACAATAATTATCGTTATTCGTATTTACGAGAGATTTGTGTACCAGCACTCTTGGTCTTAGGACAATGGATTATTCGGATTGATGAGTGTATACGTCATATTGTGATACGCTGTTGCGACAATTCTAACTGTGTTTTAAAAAAGTATGTATTATCTAATACTGACATTTTATTAGGTTTTTTTTACAAATTTTTAAAAAAAAATGTGAGCAAGCTAATACCTCAAGTATTTGAATGAACTGCAAGGCTTCGAATATTGATGCTAGGGCCGATGGGTACGAGATGATTAGTGAACAAATATTTATTATATTTTTCTGTTTGGTAAAAGTAATAATTTATATTTATTATTGTACATGAAATAACAACAAAATACTAGTTATCCTATATTTTTGTCCAGTTTATTTTAATTCTATACAAATGTGTGATACGACATTACACATTAAGTTTAGAATTGTATTTTATCGACAGCGGTCTATGGATATTTGGGTGTCCGCGGCAGAGAAAACTCGTATCTTGTCGAAGGAATCGGCGTCGGTGTTTATTATCACGGTATTACAAAATATTACAAAATATACATATCCGTATACAGTGATAATAATATCATTGTATACATGGTTAGGTATAAAACGCGGTCGTTTGGCGTCCGATCAGTCGTGTTTATGGCCCGCGGGTGGCTGCTGCGGATGCGATACTGTTACGAGAACCTCCGCCGCCGACGGTTCGGGTCGCATGATAATATATCATTATCATGATTATCGTTATTATTATTATTATCATTATTATTATTGTGTACGCAAGTATCGTACGGTATTTTTTTTTATTTTTTTTTATTTCATTTAATGTCTTTGGCACGTTTGTCGGCGACCCTGCCAAGTCGTGACCTCCGCTCCGGGCCACACACCGCCGGTGGGCAGGTTACCGCGCGCGGCTCGTGCTGTACACGGCAGTAGTCGGACACTATTATAATAAGCACCTAATACATAAGTATATGGTATCGGAGGAATTGCAGTCTCTTTGATTCAGGGCCCGACCGTCAGTCGATAAGTGTCCAGCTGGACGAAAAATCGGATGCGGGGCAAATCGTGCTGGCCATAATAATATTACGTTATGATGGGTATAGGTAGTAAATAGGGCTCTAAAAATGGCATTGCCTTGCAACAAATACTGAAGTTTTGGAACTTGTTGAAAAGTTTCGACTTATTGGAGCACCGACCAACCAGAAAATGTGCTATCTCTCCGAGGTCCGCTGGTGTTCCCCATCTTGGATTTTAACTGCAATTTTTAGTTTTATAACTATATCTTTACATTTACTCTCATGACGATAAAAAAGCTCACATATAAAAATTGAATATCTCGAAATTTATTATAAAAAGGCTTATACAGTTTTGTGCGATGTATGTTTTTACCATTACACGCTTAATAGATAAACCACAGACGGAGTTGCCCGGTTGCAGCCCGAATTTAGGTAGTCGTATATTTTATCCTAAATATAAGTATCCCGATTACGTCCAAAGTTCCAAACACACATTGGTTCACAAAATACCTTACAATTTTATATTATTATAGTAGTATAATATATTATATTATATCTTATATTGGAAATTCAAAATTGTATTATAATATGATATACGTCATGTATTATATATGTCTCGTTTATAATTAATATAATTAATATACCGAATTCTGAGACCTCTATAAGAAAATTAATAATTAATAATTTCTGTTTTTATCAACAACTGTTTAGCTACTAATAATCTTTAGCGATCATCAAACACAGTATTGATCTCAAAGAAACAATACAACATACGTGCCTGACGTAACTAAGTACCTACCTAAAATAATATGTACCTATATATCATTGAGTCCGGTTCTGCGAAGTAAATTTACGATCGATTATTAACGTTCAAGTTTCAAAAGCTAAAAATTATTGTTCATTTCATAAGATTAGGTTTAACACAGTGTGGTGTCGGAATAACTGACTGCCGCAGGACAAACACTACTGAGTTAATTTAAAATTCATTTTTTAGTTTTTTTTTTTTTTGTTATGTGACTAATGTCACAATCGAAAAAATAGCGATCGAAAATAATACTGTTCACTTGTGTTTACGACGCATAAATCATAATTGACACGTTGACATAACTGTCCCTTAAACGCGCAATTGTGTTCTGTCACGTATTCGATTGAGTAGTATTAACAAAATAGATATGAAGTTAGAGTACCTATATATAGAGTACACAAATACTTAATTATTATTAGCTACAGTCAAACAGTTAAATAGAAGTCTACGGTATCGAATAAGATGTATAGTTCCAATAATGATAGTGATAGACAAAGACGAGATTTGCTGTGCAACAAATGCGTCTAGTTTTTGCCCCGAGTTCGTTGGTTAGTCGTTACTATTCGGACAGAAGTACCTATCGATTGTACTTAGAGAAAGTTTCATTTTTTCTCTTCATAATAGTCGTTGTATTACATCAGTTACTACTGAAACATGTAGTTGGTTGATGTTTAGTTATTGCAAAATATATATATGCATTGAGCTGCGGAAAGTTAGGCATTGAGTCTATAGTAAGTTATAATATATATTGTATATACTAAGCCTAAATCTATAAAATCTTTAGCCTTAGGTATTAGATTTTAAATTAAAAACAGTGGTACAAGTACTGACACAGAAATTATAATTTTTACTGTTCAAGATGATACATTTTTCCATTAAAAAAAAAAAAAATACTTCTTATAATCATCTAAAATATATACTTATGTATGTATAGTACCTAAATATATATAATAATAGATATATTATGAGTACCTACGTTCATTTTATAGGTAAACTAAAATGAATTAAGTAAAATATTGGTCACCACGTTCTTGTTTTTATTTTTTACAACCAGCTTGTTAATAACTTTTTGAAACGTAATTTAAAACGATTTTTATGCGTGTACACCACAACTTATATAAATAATCACGCCGTAGTTACAATTTTGAAAAGAATTAAGACGTTCCGAGTTCAAAACATAAAACAAAAATTATATTATGCATAATATTTTAAAGAAAACGCATCATAAAATTGCTCTTAAACAAATATATTTACCGTATTTATTTTTGCGTATTTATTTGCCGCACCTATGTCTCAATAATTTATTATACCGGAAACTCGCACTCTGAAATTGAATTTTTTCCCTTTTCTCTTTTTTGCCATTTTTTCCTTTTATGTCTGTCGTGTACCATATCATAATTTGTGGTTCGCTTTTCTGGGCAAACGGAAATTTAAATAAATCTTTATAAAATCAACAATTTTGACTGATATAATATAACTATAAATATAACTCATCTTGATTGTGATTGTATGCATGAATCTTGCACGGACGAATGACACACAGATCACTGCAGCTGACGAGAAAAATTTTACGTGTTCTCGACCACTGCACCGGTTAATTAAACATCATAAGCGGCATACAACTATTTTTTAAATTAATTTTTTTTCTATCATTTAATTACGTAGAGGCCCCATAGGTATTATTTGATTACAGTAACAACGACGAACGCCGGTGCGACGGTACACTTGGGTATAAAATTATTATGATATATTATATTTCAATTTATCTTCGTTTCGATCGTATAGGTATTTCGTTGGTAATTATTTTTTCATTTTTATTTGACAAAATATAGTTATAATACTATACATAATATTATATATTATGTGTGTGTAGTGTGTACCGAGTTCGTGTGTAGAGACGCGTATCCCTAGTATAAAGCCGCATTTCAAAAATTGTTTTTAATTTTGAAACTCGTTTCGGTTTTCCTTTCAAAGCCGTTTTATCTTTGCGATCAGCTATATTAAGTGGAATGTTTGTGTATAATATTATTATATTATAAATGTATTTTATAGGCTGTTCGCGCCGCGTATAATAACCGTTTGTGTGTACCATCGTGATGTATCATAATAATATATAGGTAGTATCGCTCGCGTGCGTTACAGGTACATATCTTAAACGGGATAATATTAACACCTCTTTTTTTAAGGAATGCCCTTGACATTTATCTTGATTGTGTATTTTGCGTCGAAAAACATGGTATTATTCGTTCAATTATGTATCACTGCTCACTTCAGTCGTTGGCTTATGTGGCATTAACGAATTCAAGATGACATTTCAATAAGAATTTAGTTTTCCATAGTTACTTTGATTAGACGGCTTCACTGTGAATCTACGTTTACATGATACATCAACAAACAAGATAAATGATTAACTTATTACACACAGACAACGTAAAATTGGCTTATTTTTTAACGCAATCAAGTTAGTTACAGGGAAAATGTAATTTTACTATGCTTTTACTTTATTTTTTTTACCGTAGTTATTTTACGCCAAAAACCATACATGTCTCGGCTACAATTCAACCAAAAAAGTGGAAATTATCCCAAAAAGGAATATTAAGTGTTTCGTTTATCGGTTTATACTCAGGGGCGGACTGGGCCGGCGGGAAACCGGGAACTTTCCCGGTGGGCCGCTGTTCAAAATTAATTTGTAATTATTACATTACTTATTAAGTACTTAAAATAAAATAGCCAATAGATATAAATTCAAATGATGAATATTTTATATTTTCATATTATCATTACGCGCGTGTATGAAAAATTGTTTACATTATTTTGGTGTTTAAAAATAGATTTTAGGTTTTGGTTCGGCTGATACTCCATCAGGAGTTTGCGTATGATCAATAATTTGAATAATATATTATTTTAGTAATGCAAGAAAATCTTTGCAATCAACCGCAAATAAGCATTAAAAATGTAAATACCTATCTATTACCTAAAATTATTATTTTTCC
>NW_019104047.1:160093-168759 GCF_001856785.1 Myzus persicae | reverse complement strand
ATAAAAGTTAATATACTACAATATAAGTGTCATAATATTTTATATTTTTACATAAGGTATTAAATATTATTATGTTATGATTAAATGACTTTTACCAATATATTATTTATTTGTGAAGTACTTCATTAATATTAAACAAAATTAAAATTAAATATTGAAACTATTTGGTAAGTTTAGTTTAACAAATCTTAAGTTTCACACGAGTTTCGAACCCAACAGTCCCCAAAACCCCTGGCTAATAACCTCTTAGTTGATGCCATAAACAATTAATGGAAAAAAAAAAATCTTAAGTTGTTTTCTGGGAAAATTGAAAATGTGTAGAGGCTGCATTCCTCATTGAATAAAACGTTGGTATATTTAAGTTTTTACATTTTTGTGATGACGAGAAATGGCAAGGGCCGGGTCAAAATATAGATTTCCCGGGCCAAAATGTTGCCCCAGTCCGCCCCTGTTTATACTTTACCAAGAAGTTAAGTAATATATATATATATATTTTTAACTACCATATCATATTTTACCTGTGACAACATTTTTAAATACTTTTGTTGTTTGTTGTAATATTAAAGAATATAAATGTATATTATACACATCAAAAATCTATTCCCATACTTAAAATCATTACAACAATGATGTTTCTTCCACACGACGATCCATTGCCTTAACCGTGTATGAATATTTTCCTAAGGAGGCTTTAAAAAATATAAAATGAATAAATGACGAGTAATTAAATGTAATATGAATAAACAATAAAATAATAATAAAAAATATATAAGGAGATTATAAGGAGATTATATTAGATGTTATAAGATTTGAATACCCGAAATCGATCATTTTGTCATAAAGATTCTATAATGATTGTTTAGTGTTATTCCGAAAATGCATATCAATGTTGACTTAGCCGATTTTTTTTCGAGTTTTCGAGTTATGCTCAAAATAAGAAGCAAAACGCGGTCAAATGATTCAAACAATTTTTTTTTAATGTATAATAGTTGTCAAAGACGATTTTAATTAGTTAAAGTTAAAAATGTCATGGAGTAAACTCAAAAAAATTGAACTATATAAAATAATAAGCTACTTAAAAATCTATCTTGCAAAATCATATTGCTAAACCACCGGAATAATATAAGTTGTTTATTAAAGAAAATGTATTATTCCAATACAAACTGCAATAGATACAGATGATCAGTATTCATAAGTTATACAAATACATTTTTTTTATTATAGATCTCTATAATTAACAATTAATGTTATAAATTGTTCATTTATTTTATGTGTGATTAATAATTTAAAAAGTAATAAATATGCTTTTAACCTTCGTCAGTATGTACTTTGAGAAATTTAAGTATGGTGAATTTTCAATACGACAGAAGATTATCATGATTTATAAAGTTATTACAGATACTTATTTTTCTAAAGTGCAATCAATCAGAAACGCACATCATATTAATATTCATTATATTATGGTATTAGGCATGTGCATTATTATACTGTATGCGTAATTATTCAAGATTTGTGCACACGACGACACAAATATTAATGAAGTGCGAAATCGCGGCTTTACGTCTAATGGAATGAAACACGACTAGGTGACCATTGAATTCCGGTCGACTTCACCAATAAGTGTTTGCTATGTAAATTTACATCGTAATAACAATTATATACGTCTCGTCCATTCAATCGAATCACATTTTCTTCGAGGTCAACGGAACGTTAAATTCGACGTGCTTTGAACAGAGTACTGCATTGCATTATGCATACAGTGTAGGTAGTGTGTTATGTGTGTACAAATTTTGCTCGATTGAAAGGTGCACGACGAAGAGCTGTAAGAAAGGCGTATATTACTGCGAAAAATCAAACATTTCAAAATTGTTCGTCATAATATATTATACGAATCTATGGTGTTAATAATTTTTATTTTGTTTGTTATTGATTTATAGAAACAAAAATTATATTTACAGCTTACTATAGTTTCCGCGTAGTTAAAATGTGTTTAGATTGATATATATAATATTATATATGGGTATCAACAATTTTACCGTTACCAAGAGAGATTCATGTCGAGAAGGTTTACGATGTGAGATTTTATTTTCATATTTATTCGTTGTTCGTAAAAAAGTATTTTTTTGCAACGACCAACCTCAATAATACCTGAACAATAAACGTACATTTTATATTGATGGACGTCCTCGTGCAGCGTATACGGTCACCGTGTTATATACGTAACTATATGATGCGTGTGACCGGATTAGACTTAAACCGTAATTTTGTCGACGACAACTCGAACGAAGATCACAGTCTAGGGTACATAATATTATTATACAACTGACAGTATATAGATATTATATATATATTAATATTTACATTGAGAATATATATATATATTTATATTTACATTGAGAATATATAGAAACAGTTCGCGTGTTGAGCTCTGGTGTATATACCTATATTCGCTATTGTCTTAGGAACACGACGACCGGTTTCGTTTCAGTCAAACCGTAGGAACATTGTAATATATTGTTTTCGTGGCTAAAGAATATAATAAAATATATAGGTACGGAGAAAATAAAAAACAGTTATTGTTATTTATCATTAAACGTTATTCGTTCTATATAATCTTCTTTAAAACGTAAGTAATATATTTTGTGTTTTATCACTGAACTCCACGTTGTAGACAGTTGCGTTCTTTTTACATTATAGAATTATACAGTAGCTGCTAAACAGTCGATTGCTGATGATTTCAAATGTGATCAATATTATAATAATATAGTATTATAATTGATCAATGTTCATTTAGTACATTTAGTATAGATGAGTCAAAACTGCCGAAAATTGTTTTTTGTAATAGACAGTGTCGTTTCGTAAACAATTTATGAGCATTTGTTAATTTGATGGTTTTTTATCGAATAATGCAGTTTCACATTGTAAATTTCGGTAAATTAATATGGTGGTTTTATACAAGTGTGATGATTGTACAAAAAAATACTTTCAATACTCATTTTATAAAGCGTTCGTAAAACCCTACAACGCTGCGAGTTCGTCATGTCGAGTTGTTGAATGTGTTTTTTTTGTTATGGTAACTTGGAGAAACTCAAATGTCCTAAATTTATATAATTTATAATGTTCAGTTTACAAAAAATATTGACCTCTACAAAGTTACCTCTTTCTTTTATTATTTAGACAGTTGACTGTGATTAAAGGTTTGGTTATTTTTTGGTGAACTCCGTGCGTAATGATCTATACAAATTATTGTTGCTGGTACTACTAGGGAGATACAATATAGTAACATAGGTAGTATGGTAGCAATAAATGTAATACGAATCTCATGAATTTTCTCAGTTGGCCTAATGTTAAATACAAACTGCAACATATCATGTAGTAAAAAATCGAAAACAGGAAGCTATTTTTTTTTTGATCTACAAATACCCAGTACTTATAAGTAGGTATTTAATATATTTGATAATATAAATATGTAAGTCCAACAACAATAACTACAATACAATACAAAACAGTAATTCTGTTTATAAAGACATTTGAAAACTGTGTATACCTACTACATTTTATACATAAGTATAGTAGGTTAAATAACAAACGAAAATGCAGTATATATATATATATATATAATGTACGTATAATGTATATACATTACATGAAATGTGTACCTATAATAAATACGGCGAAGCGTACTACCGTTGTCTATCGTGAAATCGCAACCGCGGTAAAGAGAGGTGCCTAACCTGTGTAGGATCTGCATAAACGCATAAATGTTTTGTAGATTATATTTGTCCGTTGTAGGTATATACACGCATGTAATACGTGTGTGTGTGTGTCGTACGACTAGTGACGACCGTTAGTGCTGAGACGTTTTGAAAATTCCACGATAGACGGATTATTAGTCGGCGATGGCACTCGACAATACGTACAATATAATATAGATATATGTATAATATAGGACATCTATTATATAGGTAGATACATCATGACGACGACGACGTCTTACGGTAGGAATACACGGTTCGGTCGACGCCGCAGATGAACGGATAATGATTTTTTTTTCTACTTCTTTTTCTTCTTATTATTATTTATTCGATTCCCATCGTGTATATAGATACGCTCTCGCGCGTTTCACGGATTGATCTACTGCTGCTGTTGCTGATGGCTAAGGCGTGTATACCTGTATATACCTACCGAACGTCGGCATTTGTCCGTACACACGTGCTATATATATATATATACACGCGTTCTCAGGAGTCCCGCGGCGGACGTGTGTGTAGTGGTATATAGCGGTATATTATAACTTGTAAGCATTATATATATATGAGTCCGAAGCTGCAGAGGGGCACGTCGTCGAAAGACGATACGTCATACTGCATGAGTCGGAAACCCATGACTCGCGGTACGTTTCGACTACGAATTTTTCGACGATAAGAATATGCCACCTCTATGATTATGAACGATTATAATGGCATACCGTGATGAGTGGTGTACCGACTGCAGACTGCAGATACGGCGCCAAAACGCCGTGCAAGAGTCGTAGAGAGAGACCGTCCTCTCTTCGCCGCACCATCGCGAAATGCATATTGTAGCGTTTATAGTATGCGCTGCAGTTGTTAATGACAATCTTCTTTTTAACGAATACAAGTCGAAGATTTGATTGTGACTTATTGGAACCCATATCAAGATAATAATGTAATGGCCAGAATTCGTTATAGTTTATTGGTTTGTTTTCGGATTTTTCTGGCAAATCTCGTTTATCGTGGAGAGGTTTCAATATACTCTTCAGAGACTCTGCAGAATGCTTAGTGAGCCACTTACAGGATGACTGCTTCGAGTAGAAGCCTTTGTTTTTATACCATAATTTACCTACCTAACCTATTATAGATTCTTTAGTATTTCGATTTCCTCTTTTAGTTTAATTTTATGCATTTGTACAATTTATTTTTCATATTTATTTTATCTGCTGTTTCTGGATGATACGTTGTTTTTTTTTACGTTTGATGTAGGTAGCAATTCAAATTATCAAGGCTGTATGAATTCTTGATTCTGTGATTGAGGATTAAATAGTTGAAATGGATGTTATTATATATTATCTATTATAAAGTAAAAAATAAGATTTGAATAAAAATTTTTATCAAGAAATTAATAATACAGGATATTAAGGAGCGTCATAATGTTTAGGTATGCATCGATATTAAACGTTGTGAATTGTAATCATATCGTATACAATGTATGTACATTTTATAATAATATGATCAGTACACGATAATGGGCGTTCCTACGTAGTCTGCGACTTATAAACGCCAATCAGTTTCTCAGAACGTAATATAATATGAACGTATATATATATATATATATATATGTATATATTTATATATGCTTAGATGAGCGTATGCTATAATTTATTTATTAATTGATATATTTATTAGTAACTATGCGTGAGTGGGGAAAAAAAAACATCGTGGAGGTTAATGAGAACCGCCTCCCCGCGGTGACCTCTAGTAAACGCTAAATGGTTCTCAAACGTCAAGTATTATATTTTATTAAATATACTCTGTATGTAAGCAGAACAGCGTTATACAGACATATACCTACGTGCGTACTCACTCTGCTGCCATTCTCTTTTTAACATCAAAATATAATATAGGTACAACATATTGTCCACCGTCCCACTACGACTGACGTTTTTTATTCGTAATAAAACCGAGTGCAACACGTTTCTGAAACTTTTAGATTGTTATCCGTCGGAGTTTAACAATATGTCGTGTGACTATTGCCTGAACTTTATTACCATAATTCATTAACGTAGATAAATCACGGTTATGTCAGAAATCTTTGGTAAATTTCCAAAAACGCTCAGAGTTGTTTATTAAGCTATATACTTTGCGCGTTTTAATAATATTATAATATATACCTACCTATAATGGATTATTAAAATTATAATTCTATAACCATATGACTGTGTGCATAGTATTGTGTGACTATATGACATATATATACGCTCCGGACGGGAGTGCCGGTGGTGTCAGTGACACGCGATGACAGATTCCTGTTCACGAGGCGATCCGAAACACTTCTAGCAGTAGTGACAGTGGTGGTATTTGCGACAGCGAGGGTTTGTGACGGATCTTTTTTCACAAGGCGATCCGAAACACTCCAGGTAGAAGCGGTGGGCCTAGTGGCAGCGGCGGTGGTATTTGCGACGGCTGTAGTCAATTTGCACCAAAATTGACCCAAAATATATAAAACATGTGTAATTTGCACCATTTTTTTTAAAATGCGTTTGTAATTTGCACCAAAATAAGGGTAAGCAATTTGCACCACCCTCAGGTAGTAAGAAATAGGAATTGTAATTTGCACCAAAATTAAAAACGATTATTATTTCGATAGTATACAAAAAAATTTGGTCGATAGTACCAACTTACAAGTTTCTATATTCTAATATAACTTAAGCTTAGTTTTTATCTATAAAATAGCTGAGCGTATATTATTGTAAGCTTATAGAAAATCGTATAGTTATGAATAAAAAAAAAAGTTGTCCAATTAAAATAATTATGTGTTAAATTAAAAAAACATGTATAATGTAAATGTAAATGTATACAAAAAAGTTGGCCAAATATAATAATTATAATATGTAAAATTAAAAAAAAAAACTAATTTACCTATGTTGCATTTTGATATCATTTTATGTTTCGCAGTTAATTGAAGGTGGAATAATCTGTAAATAATAATTTATAGTTGGAAAAAAATAAACTTATGTAGGTACATAATATTAATTATTGCTGTTATACTTCGCTGTTTTAATACTTACACGTTTTTTGTATTTGTATGCAACTAATGCAATGAATGAAGTTCTTGAAATCAATTTATTATTATACTGGTCCAAAGCAGCTTGAATTTGTTTCGTCCGTTGACATGTTTGAGAAGTTATTCTCGGAGTTATATGTAAACTTGATAGTTTTATATAAGTATCTGTTTGAAAATCTGTTAGAACTTTAATGAAATTGAAAATTTGTGGGTGTGGATGATAATACTCTGCGTTAAATTTACTGTGAAAGGATTCACATGCATTCGTTGTATGTGTCGACGACGATGATGCAACTGCCCAAATATACGGTGGAAATAATGAATTGTTGTCTATATAATTGTCAGTCAAATAGTCAGCAAACATTTGAAATTTTATATCGTGTGGTATTGTTGACATAAAGTCATCAACAAAACATGAGCCCACTTCATTAGGATTTAAAAATATTAATCCAAAAATATTATTCAACCATTCACCTTCGGGGGTTTTATTATTTTTATACGCTTTACATAGTCCTAAGTTTTGTATTTTCCTGTACCAAGACTGTGTTAAGTGAAAACGACATCCAAAGATATTAACATTGTTCCAAACTTCTCTTAATGCGATATGAATTGATTCTTCAAAATCGCATATAACTGTTGTAGGTTTTAATATTAGACCAACATTTTGACATTCAAGTACCAAAATATTTAAAAAATGTGTATACGTTTGTTTTGTTTTATTTGGTAACAGCGCAAATACAAGAGGAACATAATTATTATTAAAATATCCATGTAAAGTAAAAAGTTGAGTGAATAATTTCGGACAATAATCGAATGTCCCATCAAGATAGATTGTTTCACTTTTGCATAAAAAATCAATGTTTGTTTTGCAAGAAAATATAATTATATTTTTATCAGAATCGTTTGATAATATAAACGGTTCACCTGTGTGTGTTTTGATATCCATTGTTAACAGCATTGAATGTACTTCATTCTGTGATACTGGAAATTTTGGCAATATCTTCCTCTTCGTATTATATATATTACGTCTTAAATCCGAAATATCCTTAGTAGTGATAACATTGGAATCTGTTGAATTTTGCACTACATTTCTTAAAATTTTGGCTGGTTTTTCATATGGTGATTCTCGTGCTTTTATTTTGCACAATTGGTTTAATTTATAAACGTTTAAGTTTTTCTCGTTGTGATTTACATGTACACTTTCATCAAGGACAATCGTCAAATTTTCACCTGTAGTAAACAATTTTGCTGAACATTTTCTCTGTGTACAACGCCAACGAATTATATTTGTAGTTTTTGTTTTATATGCAAAATAAAAAGTATGGTTATCGTATTCTAAAATATCTTCCCCGCGATTACTTTTAATTAACTTAACTTCCATATTTCAAGAAAAAAATTAAATACTGCAATACAAAAATGTTACGTTAAATTACGTATTACGACGAAACGGCAAGACTAAACGTATAGCTTAGTTGATATTTGATCAAAATAATAAACTGATATACATTATATAAATATATATATAACGCGATATAACGCGATTACGACCGACAATTGGACGTAAAACGTCAAACTATTACCAGATAAGGTGAAAAATCCCGAAAAATTATTATTGTCATTCGTGTTCATCTAGTCTTGACGTCGCGTCAACGAGAATATCGAGTAATAACACTATCGATACTAATGATACTATCGAAAAAATAATCGATTTTAATTTTGGTGCAAATTACAATTCCTATTTCTTACTACCTGAGGGTGGTGCAAATTACATACCCTTATTTTGGTGCAAATTACAAACACTACTTTCGACTACCTGGAGTGGTGCAAATTACATATCTTTAATTTGGTGCAAATTACAAACTCCC
>NW_019104047.1:69718-156311 GCF_001856785.1 Myzus persicae | reverse complement strand
TTTGCGACAGCTGAGTTTTGTGACGGATCTCTTTTCGCGAGGCGATCCGAAATACTCCTGGTGGAAGCGGTGGGCCAAATGGCAGCGGCGGTGGTATTTGCGACAGCTGAGTTTTGTGACGGATCTCTTTTTGCGAGGCGATCCGAAATACTCCTGGTGGAAGCGGTGGGCCTTGTGGCAGCGGTGGCGGCATGACGTGATGATTGATTTCGATTAATGTGGCTATTCGAAGTATTCCGGGCCAAAGTGACGGTCCTGGGGTTAGCATTGGTGGTGGTAATGGTGGTCTTGGGGTTGCCAGTGGTGGTGGTAATGGTGGTCCTGGGATTGGTAGTGGTGACACTTGATGGCACTTTGCTCACCATCCGCCGTAGGCGAGTGATGGGTCTAGTGTCGACCGCGGTTGCCTCATCGGCGCTGGTTTCGGTGGTCATTTCGTACAGAATCTTGTTGACGCGACAGATGCAGTGGAGCACGGCGAACGGCTGGCCAGTGAGGCGCATGGCCGCTTTGCCGGCCAACGGGTACCGTTCGAACAGCTGGAAACTTTGACCTATCCTGACGCTCGTGGTGCACTGTAGCATATATATATATACACATTGTGTACAGTTGGTACATAGTTTGAACAATATATTTATAAATATGCCTAAAGTTCTTCTCAGTGGTATGCTGAGACCTAGCCACCTAGGTATAGGTTATTAGAGTGCATGAAAAAAAACTTACAAGTACCTATGCATTAAGCTGGTGTCTGTTACCTATTCATTTATTGAATATTATATCAATTTTTATGCATAATATGTGCAGCCAAAATATTTTATTATTTCGAAGGGTTCCTCCTTATTTCTATTGAATTACAACAATAAACAGGTCAACAGATTCGTATCGTTGTTTGTTTTTCCTTCTACAATAGTGATTACTGGAAAATTCATCTGCTCTCGATAATGGGTACTTATACACCTGTCTTACCCACAATGATCGTCGGATGGAAACGCGTGCATCATATTCACGAACCAACCATTAACCGGTATATAATATACCGGCCGGCGTCGTCGAACCGAGTAAACATTAATAATTATCACACGCGGTTGTTACGTCGGGCCCGAGGTGTCGGCGGCTTTTCAAAAAAAAAAAAATAAAAATAATAGGTAATAATAATAATAAAACAAAAATATAGACGAAAAATAAATCCAACGCCATTATGCCGGTGACGGCGACGGTATTTTAATATTATATATTATTATTATTATACGCAGTATATAATAGGTACCTATATAATATTTTAATACAGCGTACGTGCGGAGACTTTAACGTGCGCTAATCGCATTTCGGGCGGCGAGCGCGCGCGTACAATAAACGGGAGCCAACGATAGGAAGAGAGGAGTGTCGATTTCCAAGATGATGGTAATATAGTATATTATATACATTATAAAAACGAAAACGTCCGAATCGATAACATCAAATCAAACACGATGCGGAAACCCGTTTGGCGGCTATCCGTTGGTACCCATCGTACGTGTGCTGCAGTATAAATAATATATGTAGTAGGTACTTATATATATGCGTATTATATATGAGTGCATATTATAATATCTTTTAATATTTTCGGCGATTTAATTAAAATAATAAAAATAAAAGTAATAATAAGAAGAAAAATTTGTCCGTAAATGGAATTTGTTTTAACATAATATTATGTAATATGTGATTATTATACGTTATATAGTTACTTGTCCTCTGTACATCTGATAGTACCCGTGATTATAATACCTTTCTACAACATAGTATATTATGTATAGATACGTTTATAATATAGTTTCTGGGAGAAAAAGAGAGAGATCGGATATAGAGAGCTCGACAACCGTTCATCTGCATCTAAAGTTATAATATTTTTGAAGACATACGAATTAGTTTCTCGGTTTTCCTACGGCTCGGCTCAAATATTTATTATATTTATTCGGGTCGCTGTTGAACGCCAAACTGAAAAGTCGTACACAAAGTTTTTCGTTAAAACAGAAGGTAAATACTAGTATAGGTATACACCTACTTCTAATAACTAAATTAATTTCTGTTTTTTGTTTTTATACGGCAGTGTTTGAATCTTTTTGTAGTTGAAGTGGTATGCTTTTTAGTTGTATGATTTGTGTTTCTCGGTGTATATCGAACATAGCTCCTGAAACAAGTACTAGACTTGTTATTTCAAGTGTTGTGAAAACGAAATCTATTGCTACGATATTTAATTTGTTCATTTTTGAATACTACGGTTCTTTTTTTTTTCTTATTTCGTGGGTTCTGTAATTTTAAAATTTAGTAATTTGGAACATATTGATTTTAATTCTACAAATCGTGTTTCGCCGTAATTGATTGCCGTGTTCAAGAAATAGTTGATCAATACTAGGTTAATGTTAACAGATAGAAATCTACATAGCACCTCGTGATTTTGTACTGACCATTGAACTTTATCAACGCATGCATGCTTTTGCTGTGTCATATTGAAGTGACCACGGTGATAGTTGGTCGCTGGAGCAGACTTCCCATTCAATTAGGAATATTTTTATGGTTTCTAGTTTATTTTGGTAATATTTTTGTTTACTGTCATAGGATATTATTGCCTTTTTATTGGTGGTGCTACTATTAAGAGTCTAGCGATTATACGTGTTTATTGGAAATAGGTAATAATAAATCTTTTTTTTTAATATCTGTTCTTTGATTCGTGGATTAAATACCTACTTATAAGTTATAACTCAATGAGACATTTTTTTGAAATTTATATATTTATTTATTAGGTAGGTAATGATGTCCTGTAGCAAAATTATGTGGTACTGATTTCAGGTCATGCTACAGGAAATATTTAGAAGAGCACTGCAGGTTTTTATTTGGAAGTTCTCCGCATATTAATTTTTAGGATTACTTAGTAAGTCAATATTGAATACATATATATTTACCAAACTGAAAAAACAGCTTAGAATATGAACATTTTTCAATAATTATAATTTTATAAAAAAAAATATTTAATTCTAACCATAGGTTTTGTTACCATTTATAATTTTAATTTTTAAAGTGTAACAATTTGGTATTGGGATTTGAATCTCTTTTAAATGAGTACTTGTGACAGTGTGTACTCGGGCCATTTATAATAAGATGTACTAGTGTCTTTTTTAATGAGTTCGGTCAGCCAATTACAAGGAATCGTGAGTCTCGGTGAAAATAGCCACAATCCACAACTTATATAGGTAACAGTAAATAAAGACAAACATAAATAATCGACAATGCAATAAAAACATCTAAGGTAGATACATTGTATAAGTACCAAGTAACCCATGGAACATAAGACGCTCATTTTTTCAAAATTTCAAATACTATATGATGAGTGTTCTAAAAATATTTTGTTAACATATGATTTAATAAAAATAAGTCATTAAAAAACAATTTTTTTGAAAATTAATTTAAAAAGTTAGGTAATCTCTATATATATAAATAAATGAATAAAATGAAATACAATGAAATAAAATAAAATGAATCTCTATTTCCATTGGTCACGGTATCACGCGTGAACGGCTGGACCGATTTCGCTAATTCTTTTTTTGTTGTATTTGTTATTGTCAGGTGAAGGTTTTTATGTAAGAAAAAATTAAGAAAGTTAAGTGGAAAATTAAAAAGAAATAAAAAAATTAAAATAAAAGTGTAAATTGTATTCGTATATATTATTATAATGTACAATCAAGTGTTCTAAGAATTCAACATAATTATTACCGATCCTATTTTTAATTGCAGATTATGAGGTGGTGATCCAGGCAATTACAGCGAATTTAAAAACTCCGTAGGATAGTTGACAACATCATCTTGGTTAGTAACGGAATCAATGGATTTGTATGTTATTAATTTACCACCTATCTTATTTTGAATCTGAAAATTTATTTCGTTGACATCAATGTTTTTTGCAGCCAATATAACTCTTTCGCTCAACAATACATGATCATAGTAATTTTGAGCTATAATCGGTATAATCATTATGTTAAAGAATATAAACCAGTCACGTCTTTGTAATAGTACCCGAATTGCGGTGAAGAAATTAATGAACGTAGTAGGTACGATTGCAAAACTTAAATTAAACTATGCATGGCCTGGCATTTTTCTACATTCTCAATTACTTAATAACCATATGAGTTTCCATATACATCCGTGTCCATGGGGGGATACCCGACACTGTTATGGTGGCTGTTGGATGTGACCAACGAGTTCCCTACGAGACAATCAGTTCCATTTTCATGGAAATTCATTAAACAGTCAAGATGGCCTCTATCAGCCACGACGGCGCATGTATTTTGCGGTTTCTGGGGTAGCTGTAGTTGAACAAATATTGTAGTACGCGGATGTGGCCATTAAAAAAAAAAATTGTTGTTCACAAGCGCAAATTTAACTGTCACAAAAATAGTTTAATCATTTGAAAATGTGCATAGTTATGTTTATCAATTATCAAAAAAATCAGAATTCAAATATATTGGCTATATGCTAAGTTATTGAGTGTTTACATTTATCGTGATCACTCTGCAGTATATTAACATGTATTGCCTATACATCATAAAATGCATATATAAATGTTCCATATACATTATAATATATATATGTATAGGTATACCGTTTATGTATGAAAATTGAAAGTATAATACAGTCGTAAACAACATTACAATCATTACAATAACAATAATAATATATTCTCGTACCTATATGGGCCTTGTGGGGCCGTTTTATTCGTACACAAACATAATATACATTTATAATATTTATACTTCGTATAGTTTACTATATTATAATAGTCATTAGCTCTATGCGACGTTGTGCCTGGGTGGCAACATTATATAGCTTGTACACTGCAGTACATAATATAATAATATAATATAAGCTATCGTTATTTTACGACCCGCGATGTATATTTATTTTATATCCGAAGAACTCCTTCGCTCATCAGTAACTACGTCAATATTTTTATTCCTTCTTTTTGTCTTTGTCGTCGTATAATATGTATATTGTAAGTACCAAGTACGCTTGTGTAAGTGTATAACTATTTGTAATACTATCTTATATCATACAAGCCGCAGTACTCGTATTGTGTATTTATTATATTATGATATGATGTAAGATGTGTGCTTTTATTTTTTTTTTCCTCCTATACGTGGGTCTTTATCGAATAAAAAAAAAACAGAGTTTTTATACCTTTATATTTGCTATTATTATTCTATACCATAAGCATATTGCAAGTACTCGCTCGAGGTCTACGACGGCCTATATACGCAACCTTAAAGTATATTCATATAGTTCTAATAGAGTAGCACCAATAGACAAGAATAAGCATCTAAGGATTATCAAGAGAACCGTTCACGTTACACAAGTACACAACATCAGTTAATAATTGTATTAAGACCAAGAATCAACCCTACATCGAATATGAGTTAACTCTACAAAACGCTTAGACGATTGTAGAAATGATCAGTTCTAATAATAATACTGCGAAAAGTTTAAGCAACTAAAATAAATGAAAATCCCCACTGGGACAATATTCATAAGACTACAAAATAATATGTGACTTCAGATAGTTTGAAATCACTTCCCTGCAAGTCTAATGAGTGCCATCAAGTTTGTATATTAGGAGTTCGTCGACGAGTATATGCGATAATATATACTATAATATACATAAACGTTTCTTTGTAACAATCTTTTTACGATTACTCTACAGGTTATAAATATTTAGGTACGTCAAGACCATCGTGTTGTATTGAAATATTGTTATGTTCTTAAAACGACGTAATGGACAACATAAAATTTCCATTACAATATGTATAATATTATTTTTTATAACACCGCTGTATACTCGAGAGCGGGCGCCCGAGTTTCAACCCCTCGAGATTCACGGTGCCCCGAATTACCTGTAGACGTATTATGAAGCATCCGTACAGTTAATAATAATTTACAAGTCGTCGGCGGTGGTTAAATGAGAAGGCACCCATTATTATTACCATTGTGTATAATAATAATCTCTGTACCGCTAGTTATGGTTGAGGACTGTTTCCCCAGTGCCTCGTGTGATATAACATTATACAAAGCATGATTTGTAGCACAACGCAGTGTGTTTATTTATTAATAAATAATAAAATTTACATAATATTTTTATATTATACCTATTTTTTTTAGTTCAGGTACGCGTCATTATAATATTATAAAATATTAGGTACTCTATTGGGTAGGTATACTCCGGTTAGGAGATTACGGTGAGGTTTATAAGGTACCAGCTTTGTGTATACCTAGTAATATATTATAGTAACGTTTGATAAGATATGTGTTGTTAATTGTTATACTTGTTACAAATATATTTTTCGGTCGACTCTGAATGTGTCTTGATTGTATCACTCTTCGTGTCTTAGATCTCATAAGACAAAGTGATTGTTTTCGTCATTTTTTATGTCTGCGTCTGTGTGGATTTTTTTTTTTAGTGTACTATATAGCAACACAGCTTTTTATTCTTTTTTTTAGTTTTTGTGATACATTAAAAATTGTAGAAGTTACCATTATAAATGTAATAAGTTTTACGAAAATAGGCCTCTCAAAAATCAGTCAGAAAAAATTTTTTTTAACCTGTCCAAAAACATATTTTTGATAAAATGAACAAATAAATATTATTTTCTTGATTATTAATTTAGTTGGCACACTTAATGTTTAATTTCTTAAACCAGTGCAGCAAGTATGGAGTTATGATTTACAATATTACTTTTCATTTATAATAATAATATAATATATTATAATTATTATGATAATCTATAATCGACATTTAGTTTTAGTTTTATATTTCCAGAGGGCATCATTAATATTAATTAAAACAAGCATTAATATAAGTTCAATTTGGCTTTCTATGTTTTCGATTTTAAGAAAGTTTATATTACTGGCTACTTTTAACACATTCGTCTGTAATCTGTATATTTGAGTCCACGATGGCTTGTCTTTGTTTAGTAATGGGTTATGAGTTATGACAAATGTGGCTTTCGATGACGATTGCCTGCTTATAACTCGGATAACTGACATTTTCGGGTCGCCTGTCGGTTAGAATATTGTGGTCCATGGACAAATACATAATGTGTAGACACACACAAATCTGTACTGCGGTCTGCGACAGAGTCGCGGCGGCGAGTATTGTCGATAGGAAATTACGCTTGAAATGTGCCGCCATACAATTGATTATAACGATGTCTGTATATGCGTGATACATTGAACTTGAACAGAATAGAATAACTATTATAATTGCTTTGATGCTGTTACTTCCAAAACTGTTTTTCTATGTTGATAATGATTTTTTTTTGAAAACTCGATAATAGCATGCATTAGTTTTATTTTCGTAATGCTAAAAAGTAAAAATATTATACAGAATACATGACAAATTTGTATTCGTTTATGACGTTTTAAATGAATTAAACGAAAAATCTACCATCGTAACTTGTAAAAATACATCAAAAATTATACACTGTTCTTTTAGATTACAATTCAGGTAAATATTGTATAGGTTGAACGAAAATATAGAGAAAAATTAAATTAAACCACATGCCTAGGGAGGTATTTGATTATTATGTATTATATATCATTATTATAATAAATTTGGTTAAAATTAATTCTTAAGAAGTCATGAGAAGTCTATATAAATTTAAGCTAAAATGAATACAATAATTTAGGAATATTATAATATGACATAATTTATTGTATAATGTATACAAACGTCTAATATATTTTAAATCAAAATTAATGACGAAATAACAGGTACATACATACGTATATATATGTTAGAAACCTTCAATATGCAACACGCTCTTGGATTGTGTCGGGACTCGATGCCTATAATATATTTCTTAGACCGGTAGCGTAGTTCAGTAATAATTGTCGTAGTTCGCTACCAACTAAGTGTGCATTAAAATTTCAATTTTCAGACTTCTGCTTGTAGAAAAGCGTTATTATTTTTTAAAAATTTAAAATTCAAACCACGTTACGATATAATAATATGCGTTCCTATATATATATAATATATATATATATATATTGCATTTACTGTATAAACGTGTCGACTATTTATTTAATACACCGAACGGTTTAAGATTACATAGATACATGCAGCGAGCGCCGGGCCGCCGCCACAGACGAAACAAAATAATGAAGACATATTCCAGCTATTCAAAACGTTCCGAAAAAAATGTCAACAGCCGCCATCGTTCGGTGTATCCATTACGCGCGAGGGTCGTTAACAAATATTCCTTATCAGAAGCAGTTACTCATTCTAACGCTCGGTAAACCGTAGACGTTTGTGCTGTGGGGGTGGAGGGGGGTGGAGGGGGGTGGCGAGTCGTGGCAGATAGGATTGAGAGAGAGAGATTGAACGCGCCGGAGGACGAGTATTGAAAAAAGGAATCGAAAAAAATCGCCGCCGCCGTCGCCGCCGATGTTAAATACCTGTTCGATTAGGTAGCTGGTAGCCGAATATATAATTACTTATGGAAATCGGTCTTAAGACTCAGTTTCCCGCTCGACGACGACACTTTATTACTTAAAAAACGAGAATCCGCTAAGGACACACGGCCCGTCTCTCCTTCGCATGCGCACACACGTTTTTATTATTAATACAATAATATACGTCTGTCAGTCAATTAGAGTACAGGTTTTTTATCTAAAAATACCGTCGATTTATTTCTTTTCTTGCCGTTCGTCTACGACCGTTTGCCGCGACGGAGCGCAACAGCGAGCGAATAAAAAATGGCCAAGGAATACTAATAATATAGTTTGATTTTATTTATTGATTTTTTCTTTTTCCGAAGCCAATGAGATAGTATCGCGCGATACCACATATAAATTATACATTTATACATTTATTACTTCGATTACATATATTTTATTAACATATATTATTATGTACCATTACGACATTCGTATTTTTTAGCCGTTTTCATTGGAAAGAAGTTTTTTCTTAAATTTTACTACCTATATATTGCAGTAAAATACGAATATAAATCGATTCTCTGTTAATATACCCATCTGTTATGTCTATGTAATAGCTGGGTATTTCAGTAGGTATACAGTAAGCACTAAGCAGTGCTCACGACCACCGAGCAATTGATTTTCGTTGAAATAGCTGCGATTTTGTGCATTTCTGCTTGTACAATATCAATAGACAAGTTGCGACGAACTTATTGAGATAACGAGATTCTGTAGGTACATACAGTGTGTAGGTACCTATATACTATTCGAGAAGATGAATATTAATCGTATATATTTTCGTATTAACAAAATGACTACAAATAATCTATTTTGGGGACACAACTATAGGTTATGAAAAACATACACCAATATACTTGTACCACAATACGGCTAAGACCTATATTTAGCCATTTTGATATACATAACGTATTCAACGATAATGTACCTACCTACTCGGTGGATACCGATTAATTCCTAAGTATTAATGCCCCCCCCCCCCCCGACAATTGTTTATATCAGCGCCACTGCTTATATACCTATAGCAGGGGTGGGCAACTGGTGGCCCACGGGCAGCATCCGGCCCACGAGCTTTTTTTATTTGGTCCGCGCTACATTTTCAAATTGCATTAGGTATAGGTATACAAGTCGATTTTGCCGCGTTTTCATTAGAAGCCACACATCCTCAAAACTCTCACTAAACTGCAATAAATAACTATTTATATTTAAATATCTAATTAAATTATTTTCAATAACGCTTTTTGTGTTACCTATTTCATTATAAACAAAATAAATGCTAATTAAAATGTATATTTTATTATTTTGAATGACCTTTTTTTTTTTGCTTTCTATGCTCTGGCCCGCTAGATTTTAAATTTCTAAAAATTAGCCCTCTAGTAACTTTGAGTTGTCCATCCCTGACCTATAAAAAGATCCGAGACACTCAGGGGTGCAATTTATGAAGACGTTATTGAAAAAATAGAAGCATTCAAATATTTATTTTTTTATTTTTTTGGAGGGGGCCAGCACGATTGCACGGGATCCACCGCAAGTAGGTTGTGCATCTGTGGAAAACCAAAGACAAAAACTATGTCTACGTGCACAACAATTTCTACACCACACAAGATCCTACAGCATTGTGTACAATGTAGCGTGAGATAGCAAGATAACTCACCGAACGACATTCCGTCCGACTTCCATCGGAATCTCGGTTAATAGTTCCGTAAAAAATATCACGCGTGCGCGACGACGCTAAAATTCTTTTTGTCTACCGCGGCGATTGGCTGGATTCCGTCGGTTGTCCACGCGCTCTGTAATTACGACGTTTATAATACAACAATATAGGCATTAGCTATACAAGACAGCCGGTCTCCCGATCGAATCGATTTCAGACGACGGTACTATAAAATGTCATATTTATTGAACATTTGAACTATTTTAAGCAGTTCATGTACCTATTAGTCAAAATTGTATCCATTAAATATTTTAGTATGTCGAGCAGTAAACTGGCTACTTGTAAAATAGTAAATTATAGTAGGTATATTGTGATCGAGATAACTAGCCCAGGCAAATGGTGTCAATAGTCACAATTCAAGTCATCAAGCTTAACAAGTTCTCCCATCATCAGTCATCACTATATCAACATAATTAACGGGGAAATGATAGACATCAGTAAACTCAAGGCAGCGTTTGGTGAAAACTATGTTACAAATTGTTTTGATCCAATAGGCATCTTGAGTTTGTAGCTGTTAATAGTTTTGAGAACCATATATAGGATACCAGTTTTTTAAGTAAGCTTGTCTTGGAAAACTATGATTTCCCAAAAATGGCTGTAGAAAATGGCCATTTTTATTTTTACTTTTACCCATTAAATATTTCAGTATATCAGTAAACTAGCTACTTCGCATTATGATCAAGGAAAAAATATTTTCGTTTTCAAGCCCTGATTATATTAAAACATAAACTGCAGTGTTATAACATGTAATGTAGGTACCTATACCAAATTCAAACCGTAGTTTGTACTTTGTATATTATTTGAGACTTGAGTACCTACTTAACATTTACGATTTATATGTATTTATTATATGTATTTTCAATGTACCTATATAACCTGCGTTATGAAGGAAATAATGTATACGTATACAAGTTGACGTCTCAATCGCAATAATACCTTGGCCAGAGATCTACGCTTTGAAATCTGACATCAATATAAAATAACGAAAGTGTCTGTAAAGCGTCGATTTGACAGAATCTATTTATCAATAATCGTTATTAAATAAAACTCGCTGAAAATATCAATCCTTTCAAGTCTTAAAATATATGCACATACACAATGTAATTTGTGTGCCAGTGGGGATGACTTACCAGCTGACCACCTCCTCAAGACTACGAGAACGATCTTTTTTCAACTGGTTTTGGGTGAATCAGATAATAATATGGTAATTATTCTTAATAACGCGTTAGATTTTTGCACGCGACGTAAAACAATACACTAATTAATAGTTCGCCTGCTACCTGAGAAAGGGCGCAGTGAAAAAATTAACTGCCGAGAACAATAGGTTCTTCCTATATTATATAGATTATTATTCCGATAATATATTATAGTATGCAATGTATGCATCAGTCGCGTGTGTATATAATAGGTAATGATATTCGCAATTGGTTATAGACTGCTAATCGTTGTACTTAACAATTAAATAAACTGACTCTTGTGATGGGCGATATCGATTTACAGCATCCGTGTATTAGGTATATTTCCAATAGCAGACCAGAGTAATAAAAAAAACTGGAAATCCATTCAAATTAGGTACATTAATGAAATACTATTGACATTTAAATTATTTGAACTCTAAATTATTTAATTATTTCACGACAATGTGGATAAGTCTCAACAGTTTTTGTATGAAAACCATCGTTATCATAATAAATACATAGTCAAGATATGAAGTACTCCATACTAAAAATCGTCAGAAATACACACATAATCAGCATATTATTGAAGAAAAAATAATTAAAAATAAATTAAAATGGACGAACAAAATAACTCTATTGGAAGCTCAGAAGCAGTGTACCTAAAATTAAAAAAAAAGATATGGTGCTTTTACATCAAATGAAACTAAACGAGTAAGTCCAAAGAAATTTAAATAGTCTAACAAAAAAACCACTGGTCCTAGGGGATTAAACGAATATTACTATATTAGTGTAATGTTATGTTCACACATCATTATAACAATTCTTTAAAATGTAACAAATAAATAAATAACGGCCAGACTATCACACGTAGATATCGGAAATCTCCAGACCTCAATAATAGATCATTGTCACAAAATAATTTAATTATATTATACGATCAGGGATTAAGAAATCGACACGTACCTGCATTGCTTGCAACTATAGAGCGTAGGGCATGTGGCTTTCTTACATGCCGCCGAAGAAAAGGTATGATAATAAAGGTCCTTGTCGCAGAAGAGAAATCGGATGTACAAAACAACCTTTCGATGAAGCCGCCTATCACTCTCTGGTCGGCATTACTGGATCGTCCCTTTGCCAGTGCATGAGCACCTTTCTCGAGGGAAACAGCCTCTCACGAGTGCATGCGCACCACCAAACAACCTCTCTATACCGAATTCTACGAGCGACAACTGGACTCCTATGACGAGCAATAATCAGTGCGTTTTATTATTTTGATCCGAGTATTTTGAGTAATTAATTTGTGTCACCTAAAACTCCTACAGCATAACCCAGAGACAGCTGCGAGTCAGGTAAGACATATTATAATATAAAATATATTATTATTGACTGCATTATATTACATTATATGTAAATACCTATACATTTATATTGTACAGTGTATTTGATCAAATTCTCGAATACACGACCTCGAGAGCCCTCCGACGATTAGGAGGAAGGTAATAGCGTGATTTGAGATAATTTTAAATATAAGTATTGGCAGGCATCTTACTTATATTTACACTTTTACAGTTATTCTTAAATTTTTAACATTTTGTTTATTCTATTTTTGCGTTATTACATTAGCATGTCGGCTACCAATGAATCGACTCGTCTCATAGTCATTGGAACTTATAGCAATTCTAAAATTAAATATGAGTATAATACTAGTGTAATAAGTTAAAACTAATAAGTCACTTATATATATTAGATTTACCAACGCGATTTAATGGGATATTGATGATATTTGTATTACGCTTACTAAAACTTACTTACCACTTACCACCCTGTTTTTTTTTGTATTTTCTAATAATTGTAAAAATCAACGATATGTACGATGAGCATTTTAATTATCTATTATTACCTATACAATTATATATTATTCTATTTCAAGTTGTCTCGATAATCACGTTGATTTGTTTTTCAAACAAATCACTATTCACTGTAACAGTGATGCGCACATTACAACGGATTTCGCAATAATCTGCTCGAGTTATTTGAATATTTAATGTATTTCCCTATTATAATATCATAATAATTACAATACAGCCGTCGTAGCTGTCGTATCATGTCCACACAATCGCGCAGTTCTAACCTTCAAACTGATAGCAGTATATCAATTTATTCTACACAAACGAGTATCATAAATTGTCATCTCGACGCAATGTGACGCAATGAGATCTATGACAAAATCATAATAATATTATAATGCTCACACACATCATGGTGTACGGACGACGGCCGAATGATAGAGCTAAGTGACGTCGGTGGTTTCCACCGATGCCCGTGGCAATAGGATTGCATACACGCATTCACGTCAATTTAAATATGCAATTGGCCATCACGAGTTTTTAAGGAGCTCGTAAACAAAATATATTTTAATACTCTTTTCGTTTGGAGTTTGAGCACCTAAGACTTTCATATAATTATACCATAATATTGAAGGAACGGTAATTATTGTCCATTGTAGCCGTATGTCAGACGGTCTGTATGATAACAATGAAGTTTCAAAAATATTGATCTCGAAAAAAAAATGTCATTGCCGAGGATAAACACCGCTAGGAGTACCTACCTAAACACTTTTATAGATATGGGTAATACGTCAACAACATCCAGCGGCAGGACTGGAAAAAACACTGGTGTTGACTGCGTCGAGACCCGCGGGATTAACGCCGACAATCGTTTTTCACAATATATTATTATATTATTTAGCTACCGTGCCGTGTCGTAATGACAAAGCGACACTATAATATAATATACGATATTATTATATGACGCGCTCCTCGGCGTAAAAGGAATAATATAAACACTCTGTCTCCGAGTACGGTGCGAATCAAAACTCGAATAAAATGCGATTTTTTTTTCACTCGTATCTCCGCAGTGCCGTTTTAGGTGTATCATTAGAGGTGTATACTTACACTATTGTATAATAATTCATGTACATATATAACTGTATATGTGTGTGTGTGTATATGTGTTTCTTCGTAGGTGTTGTTTGCGGAGGCTTACTTATACTTATAAGTTACATATATAGGTACCTATATAATATTTGTGTGCGCGTTTGCGGCTCTCTTGCGAGACAATTGGCCGCTCGTTGCAACAATATACCGTCACCGCGAAATTGATGATTATTCACGCCTCAAGTTCGTTATGCGCGTTATACCGATGTATGAAAATAAAAGCATTATCGCGTTATTATAAGATTATAATATTTATTCAAATTCTGTTCACGCTCTCTACACTCCGCGCCTGTTCTGTGTACGGTCAGATCGCGTGTCACAATTATAAATATCCCGCTGCAGCAAACCTATAGCCGGTGTGCGATCTATTGCTTATAATTATTATACTATGCATAAAACATATAGGTTCCATTGACCATTATTTAAATACCACTCGAGTGTAAATCCAACTGATTCGTTTTCACTGAATTTTATATATATTATTATGTTTGCTTTCCGGTCTATAATATATGACCTATATATGTAATAATATTCCTGAGAACTTGCATAATGCGTTTAATATGTGGGTTAAATATACTTAAGTGGTGTAAGACTTTCAGCTGAGTACCTACTATTTAAGTACTTACTAGTGTCTACATTTCAGTTATCTTGAGTGAAAATCTGTCGCATCCATCTAGTGAAATCATTCGTTTCATGAAGTGGACATCCACTTCATGAAATGTATACATTTTGTGAAAATGACTTTTTATTACACTGTATGGACAATTTTTTAACCTCTTCATGAAGTGGATGAAATTCATTTTATCCACATTGTGTAAAATTACTATTAAAAAAATATATACCTAATTTCATTTATAATTTTTATCAATTCAATTAAGCATATTTTTGAACGTCGAAGTAATTAAATACTAGTATAATAATTATAAAAATTTACTGTGTAAAAAAATTACATAGATATTACGTTTTAGAATCTGAGCTGAGCGTAAGAATGTGTTCAGTTTTATTTTATGTACCTATGTGATCACTTTAAAAAATACATTAAAAATACCAAAAAAATTATGAGTATGAAAAATATCAAATATTTAAAAATGCTTATAATTTTAATTAAAATATCGTAAAAACCCAACGAGAGAATAGATAATGTTCTTACCTAAAAGTTTGATAATATTGGCCTATTCACAATAAGATATAATACAATAATATTGTATTTTATAATATAGATAAACGTAATAATAATAATGATATTATTACAATGTAGGCTATATAAGTTACATTATATTATAAATTTACACAGTAAATATAAAATTATATGGATATTTAATTTTTTTTTTATAATTATAGCACATAAGTATAATAAATTCTATTCGTTTTATTTCTCTTCTCTCATATTTTGTAAAGTTGATAAGGTTTTTATGCACAGTAAATTGTCATTGTTTTTAGTGGAGTAATTTAGTCATGTTTGTGGGGGGGGGGGGGAGATGAAATGTATTAACATTTTACCCCCTCCCTCCACCCCAAAAAAAAAAAAAAATAAAAAGTATTTATTATAAGCACCTTTCAGTGCAATATATTTATGTACACGTGAGACATGGAATAAATATTAGAAAATATATAAATATATATCAATCACAGGAACTGTCATTTTCAGAGTTTCACAGACCTCAAGATGATATTCCCTCATTTTTTGATGCTTATTTTCTCCTGGAAATTACGAACAATTTAAAATACATTTTAGCAAAATCGGCCCAGCCGTTCTCAATTGATGAATTGTTATACATTTTTGGCTCCATTTATATTTTTATAAAGATTTCAAAATAACGATAAAGTTGATTTAAAATACTTTTACCTTTTTGTTGTGTAATAAACTAAATCATCTCTTCGATTTTTTTCAGTGCAGAATCATTGCCGTTCAATTTGACCTGACTTTCGATTAAATCCTATGAAAAAATCCAAAAAGCAAATATTATACATAAATATACAATTCCAAATGTTTTTATCTTTATCAAAACTTATCGCCAAGCGAGAATTCCAAAAACTGAACACAAACTTATATATATCAATCACAGGAACTGCCATTTTAAGAGTTTCACAGACCTCGCGATGATATACCCTCATTTTTTTAAGCTTATTTTCTCCTTTACAACACAAATAAATTATTGAAATTATTTCATCAAAAGCGGTTGATCAACAACTTCGGCTCCAAATGACGTCATTTGAAAACATCCGTTATATTTTTGTTTTTTCACCAGGAAATGTTTTGATTGTATTGTACTTCCATAGAATCCATTTCCGATCGAAACTTCAAAGCATTGCAATGCTGACATACGATAGACAATGAACTGATATAGACACAGCAAAGATCTACGAGGCATTTGCTTAATCGTATTCGAAAGCAGTGCGATCTAAGGTTAGGTTAATATTTGAACTTCTTCTTTTTCTATTACCATGTTTCGAATTTGAAGTGGTGTTTGTGCAGCGCGAATCTGTGTAATATGAGCACGTCTCAATTCATTTGCTTCTGCACGTTCCGCTTGCGTTTGATTATGACGGACATTCTCACAAATTATTGCATTACGTGAACGTCGTCCAATATTTGATCTCCTAATAGGAGGCATTATTCAAGCAAAAAATTCAATCCAAAAAATAACAAAATTGTTTTTGATTAATCCTATTGAAAAGAAAATACTCTTAAAAAAACCGCAAAAAATATAATTTATTAAACGGATTTGAAACACGAAATAATAATTACTTCTCATATAATCAATAACAACCATTTAAACTAACGAACCTTACCAACAATTATTATTATAACAGCTTTAAAACCCATAGCCACCATTTATAAACAAAAATTTCCACCATAAATCTCAAAATCCCGGTTTGAGCACATTCCCTAAATAGGTTTTTCCAAAATTTGCTGTCGTAAAAACCTTCTCCTGGAAATGACGAACAATTTAAAATAAATTTGAGCAAAATCGGCCAGCCGTTCTCAATTGATGAATTGTTATACATTTTTGGCTCCATTTTTATATATGTAGATAATGTTTATGGGCATATATAAATCAGCAATATTAGAAAAGTTCAATTAATTTTTATTTTTTAGTGTTTGTGCTATAATATTATTTTAAAACTGCTTAATAATAAAAATATTGTACACTTTAATTCTTAAAATGTATTATATCTTAGCTCTACCGAATCACTGGTCAAACATTTACAGGTGCGACAAGTGGCAAGTGCAATCTTCGTGAACTTGTTTTTTTTCCAGTGTTCTAATGTAGTAGAAATAACAACAATTTGTGTCTTAGTGTCCTCCAAACATCTAGAAAGCAATTAAATGCTAATTTTTTAGTTTATGCATAAAAGATTTTTTTATTAGGTATACCTATACATGAAAAAATCATTGTATTTAGCAAAAGGTATATATAGACTTTCTGTCGTTTGAAAAATATTACATTTTTCAATTTTAATCATATAAAATTAACGTCTTAGAGATAATGTTTTGTTTGAAAAGCATAATAATTTATAATTCTATTTCTGTTTCATTTATGAACATTAATGTTTATAATATATAAAAACTATAAAACGTAATAAAATTTACAATGTTTACTTTAATACTATAATGTTATGGTAAGAGCGTAGGTACATTTTTATTTAAAAAATATACAAAATATCCTTTGTTCAAAATGTAATCGTATTCTAAAAAGCAAACACGCAATAAAATGTGCCTTATTGTGCATTTGTACTTAAAATAATATATGGGTATGAATAACTATATCATATACCTATGGGTTAATCCTGTGGCGATCGCATTATATAATTATTAACCGAAATTAAGTTTAATTCACTCGATTTCAATTTTATCCGGTCATAAATAAATGAATAAGAAAAACGTTACACAAATGATCAAATTAATATTCCTATAGTATTATGGAAGCTGCCCACAGATATAATATGAATTATGCGATGCAATACGAGATAAAATATATCCGGATGCATAAAGCAATATCACATGTAGGTACCTAACTATATACATACTATATATTATGATACATCTCATCGATAAAGTGTAGGAGCAGCTTTGCGAACTGCATTAGGTACGATTTTACGAGTAAGTCTTGGGAATATCGATTTGCGAAAAGTTGAGGAATTATGGTGATAAAGGGACAAATAAAGGGAGACATTAAATAACGTATATTACAGTATAATATGTTCTACTATTATTTTTATTACTGCACTGCAGGTTATTATATACATTTTATAATTAAAAACCAATAAACATTTAATCGTTTTTTAATTTTGTAATTTTCAACATTTTAATACATTACAAATGTAATGACATTTAAAAACATTAACAGATAAATATTTTAAATTATATACTTATTATTTAATTAACATATTTTAATAAATGTTAAAACATTAACTTTTTAAATTTTTAATAAAAAAATTCGGTATATTCGAATTTGGTATCGAAAATACCGGTTGCCAATTTAAAAATTTAAAGTTGTATTGCTCATGCGCGTACCGATATGATTAAAAATTTGAAATTTATCTGAGAATATGTTTTTATTTACCACTAATTAAAAAAAAAAATCGATTTATTCCAATATAATTCGGCCAAGAAATTCATTGACCCTAAATTGGTGAACACACAGTAAAATAATTTTTAATTGCAAATTAATTGTTATAAATTTAAACTATTATACTTACAATTTTTCATTTTAATGATCCACATTTTAGTGTTTAGTGTTATTTGTATAATTAGGTTATTACATTTTTTATACGTTAATAAGTAGGTACCTGATTATAATGAAACCAGGAAAAATCAATATTTGCATCATCAAAATAATTCGTGAATTGACATCAAATCCATATAAATTGTATGTGGACAGTAATTCGGAAATATACATCTTTTAATAAAATAAATGATACTATGATGCGCTTCAGGTCCGTTAAATCCCATCAAACAATATATAACCGAAAAACTCAAAACATTTTTTTTTTGTAAGTGTACGGTAAATTTACTTTACAGGTAAAATTTTACATAGTAAATTTACAAGACTTACACATCACTAGTATTTATTATTTTGTAACTTCCAATGGTATTTAACTTGAACTTTGATGCTTGAGCTTGCATTTAATTGATTATTAGTATTCATTCCCAATTTGCGTTATAAATTATTTATACTATTAGGAAAATTGTTTTCAACTTATCCATTTCTGGTTGCTTCGAAATAAGAGTTTAGGTTCTATGTTTAGAGGGGTTCTAGTCTGTCATTTTTTAAGTAGTAATAATTAGGCTAGCTTTGAGGCAGGTATATCCGGGTCATGTTAATGTGTCCTATAGTGTATATGAACATGAGTGTGTGTATACAGCACAACGGGGCGTTAGAAATACAGTCGATTACAGCACCAAAGTGTTATCATTTTTATTTTATCAGTGTTATCACAATAATATAAGTAATATATATAATATAAGTGAGAATATACATGTTTTACAAATGTTTCTGGTCGTCCGTGTAAAAATAAGGGTATTTTATTTGATATTTGTTTATAATATGATGAAAGTTTGTAATTTTTTGTCTGATATTTACTTAAACTTTGTGTTAGACTTAGATAGAACCATGTTTTTAATCAAACCTGAACCAAATATTATTTCATTATATTTAAAATATATTGATATTTAATATTCATTTTTTATTTCTCTAGTTCGATTTTCAAACCGAACTTAACAGTTTAACACCCAGAGTTTAGTTTGGTTCAGAAATCGAACAGTTTGTAACATCTCTAAGTTTCTAGAACACTGTTTAAGAACTTAGCAGTTTCAAATAAAAACTCTTTTAAAGTCTCTACCCGATTATTTTTGGCAATAATTGATTTAACTCTATTTTTAATTTTTTTTTTTAGCATATAATATGTTCTGAGTTGTATTATGTATACTATTAAAAGAAAAAGATAATAAAGAAAAATGAATTACCCCGCATTATTTATATGTTATATTTATTTGCATTGAAAATATAAAACATAAAATGTCTAATATATTGTGGTTTTTATATATACAATATATTAGATATGATTTAATATATTTAATACGATAGTGTCACCAACATAAATATAATACTATAATTATAATTATAATCTTAGTTCTCAGTGGTTCTAATTCGTCAATTAAGTATAATAAATATAAAATAAAAAATCACAATAATAAATACAAATTAGGTTAGGTATAATTAGTCTTTTGATTTAAGTCTTAGGTCTTTTATGGGTTTTCGGTAAATCTAATAATACTGTTGAACTACGTTTTTTAGGTAGCAGCGGTAAACCATTTTGCTTTATAACCATTTCACTCATTTTATTATGGACATTATTTAAAGTATCTAGTGCTTTTGACAATTCTGGATGTTGTTTTTCGTCTATGATGTAAGTTCAATCAATCATTTTCTTAAGTAATTCTCGACATTGGGCTGGTATATTTGAAATATTTTCATTGGTCCTCGAATTTGGATTAATAGAGGTAATGGCATTTTCATTATTTTCATTTAAAACTGTAACACTGTTTTGAATTTTAATTTCATGATCTGTATTATTAGTAATTGAATACCGAGGATCAGATGATATGAAAACATTATTTTGAAATGTTTGTGGTAAATCTTCAAATGAACATCCTGGTACATAAATAAATAATGCACACACATGTTTACATTTCCAATGATATTTTTTAAAATCTAAACATGTACAACTGGGTAATTGAAAATTTACTATATATGAGGAAGAGTCACTTTCATTCTTTACTTCGAACAATCATTTATCCATATCTAATTTTTTAATTTTTTTTTCATTATAGATATTCTGAGCTGTAGCATATAGTGAATATACATGTTTAACAAATGTTTCTGGTCGTCCGTGTAAAAATGAAGGTATTTTATTTGATATTTGTTTATAATATGATGAAAGTTTGTAATTTTTTGTCTGATATTTACTTAAACTTTGTGGTAAAAACTGTTCAATTATATTTAATATATATTTTTATATTATATACTATTTAAAGACTTGTTACTCTGCATTTTTAAATAAAAACTCTTTAAAAGTTTATTTTGAGTTTCTACCCCATTATTTGTGGCAACTTTTATGTCATATTCTAATTTAAGCATGGTTGAAGAATCCAAAGGCACAAGAATACTTCATTTTTTATTTTATACCTACAATTTTACTTTATGCATTGATTTTAAAATAAAAATTATTTTGTAGTTGAAAATGTATAAATTCTAACACTGATAACACGGATAAAAAAAATGATAACACTTTGGTGCTGTAATCGACTGTATTTATAACGACCCCAGCAAAACGCATCTTATCTCAACGCGTTTTCGCACTCGCAGGCACATGTCAATATATCAAATTAGGGAACAGTATTTGGTTACTTTTCAAGTTAAAACATACCTTGCGACCTTAATTCTGTAAAAATCCTAATATTTATTAACATATCCTCTAGAGAACGGTCGATGAGGAATTTTTTTGAAATTTGAATTTCTTCAATAGGTATATATGACTGAACAAAAATGTTGTGTTTACTGAAATGTTATGATATTTTAATATTGTAAAAAGTTCAAACTTAGAAAAAAGTGCTCTGACGGTTCTGAGGAGAACAAAGGAGGTTAATAAATGTTATTATTTCAACAGCAATAAAATCGAACAATCCAAAGTCTCACAGTCTTATCATAGCAAAGGATTTAAAAACGATTTTTTTAGAATCACCTTAAAAGTAGTCCGTAGACGCTTATGTTCGAAATCTCCAGATTTCTTCATTACTCTGTATATGTCTCTATTTTTATGATATATTATTGTTCTTGGGCCTTCTGAATAAGTATTGTTGATTTATATTTTCTAAATGCTCTGTAATAATTTGTTAATTTTTGATTTTGTATATCCTTTTTCATTTTCATATTAAGCTTATCCCAATTTGTATTGATGTCACAAGACCACTGATAATCCATGGTTTTAACTTACAATTTTTCCAACTTGATTAGTACTCTGATACAATACAATTATTGGTACTTGTTTGTTATCGCCCCGCCAGTACACCGTATAAAATTTATCGCCCCGCCACTCTTGTTTGTTATCGCCCCTCCATATATAAAAAAAATTTCAATGTATAATATTATTTTATTTTATTTTAATAGTTTTAAATATATAAATGTTTAGTATAAAATTTAAATTAAAAAATGTATAAAATATAAAATATGTATAAAAATGTAGAAAATATATTATGAATCTATAGTTATAATGGAGGCCAGAATTCGGAAATATCTTTGAGGATAGTTTCAAATGCGTCTTGTTCTCCGAGACGTGTTCTCCACATAAACTCTGCCAAATATGATTCTAGAAAATTTCTGTTAGTTCCACGACGCTTTTTATTGCCCCATTTAGCAGAACCCCACAACCTCTCAATATGTTGGGTGTGAGCCCCTGTGTCCGGATCGACAAAATTATACGTGTGGTTTACAGTATTATGTTTGAATCCCACTTGCTGCAAATTATTGTAAGCTTTCCAACAATCTGACAAAATTATTGAGCCTGGTCTTATATATCTTTGTATTATAGGTAACAAAGTTTTCTCCGATCGATCTGGTACACTGATTATAAAACACGCTTTAGTTTCCCGACATATTCCACCAAAAATCCATTGTTGTGGCAGAATACGCCCAGCATTATTTTTTCTACGCACAAATAAACTTTCATCTATTTCAACAAAAAGACCGGGTCCACCAATTTCTTTATTTTGATTATTTTCAAGCTTCCATACACATACCTCACGTAGATAATTACTCCAATCAACCACAGCATTTTGTCCCATATTTAATTCACGTTTACAAAATGTTACTGAAGACATTTCTCGGGCCCAGTAGTATATGAAATGGACAATTGTGTGTATTGGTAGTCTAGAGCCAGTTAGCCAATTATTAATTCTTAATCCTTTTTCCTTTCGGCAACTTCTTTTCTGACATCGCCATCGCGATCCCTTGATAAACATTATATGGCCATTTTCACACACTTCACTAACTTTAATTATATTATGTTTTTGTAAAAAGCTAATTCCAGTATCACTGTTTGAAACAATTGTAAGTAATTCAGTAAAATTCATAATTTAATTTAATTTTTCGAATTTCTCAGTAGTAGGTAATAAGTAAATGAAATAGTAAACGAATGCCAGCAACGAACTAATATCCTATATCATAAAAATGATAAAATATACTTTTCTCATTTTCTAAAATAGATCACAAACGATTAGCAATAGCGATAAATTGTATGCGATGTACAGGAGGCGCGATAACAAACAAGAGTGGCATGGCGGGGCGATAAATTTTATACGGTGTACTGGCGGGGCGATAACAAACAAGTACCCAATTATAAATTGTGTCAAATATATTTTTATTAAAAATATTTAATGCAGTATTAGTGTTATTGATTTATAATTATCCATTCAATTCGACATACGATACAGGATAACAATCTAACTGCCTTATTATAATAATCAATTTATCAATATATGGTTTTTATTTAAATTTGAATACTTATTAATGGATTGGATATTTACTAGTGAGTTGTGAGTTTTTTAAACAACCTTCCTATAATATTTAATGATCTGTTATACTAGTCTTAATTGCTGCTAGAACAGGAATATCATTTTTACTAAATATTAGGTCAAAACAAGATCTAGTGTCGTATCGCACTCTAGTATGAATACAGATTTGAAAAGTAAAACCATTTGATGATAGTATATTTAAATAATTTTCAGCTAAAGAAATGTATGTTTTTCTAATATGTCAATATTTTCAAACCATATACAATTTTATTTGTATAAGACCTGAGGTCATTATGGTAAATAGTTGAGATAATAAAATGTTTATAGTTTGTGGTGATTAATGGTGAATTATTTGCCTCTAAAATTGTAATATGCTTATTATTTAGCTTGAAGTTTAATTTTATGCAACTAGCGTCTGAGAACAAGTTGATTAATAGATATAATATGCTTATACTGTATTGTTTCTATAATTGTATTTACCTATATGAGAACTCCATTATTTTAGTTAAAGTTATTTTCACTTTTATAATTTATATGAATGAATGAAATCTTAAAATCATTGCTATCCTTTATTCCTTTAACTGTGGATTTTCTATTTAATAAACCAAAACATCGATTAAAAATACTTATTGCTTTTTCTGATTCACAAGAAAATATTGGTAGGTTATACTTATACGTTGCAAATATATGTATATTATTAGTATCATATACGTTTATCGATGTTTATTTTTTGAGTAAGATAGGTAGACCTATATTTGTATATTTTAAGTGGTGTATCTACGTTTATTTAATTTCGTTGGTACGTTTCAATGTGTATCAACAGTGGCGCAACTAGAATCTTTGGAGACAAAGTAAATCCGGGGCCCTAATATAATTAGATACTTAAGTATTTGTAGATAATTTTTTTTTAATGCTGACACAGGCGAAATAATACTGTGTAAATTATTTCTGGTTATATTTTAATAATAATTAATAACAAAATTACAAAATTTATTGAAAAAGAACTAAAAAAAAACATTTAAATTTAAAATATAATTATTTAACTAAGCATATTAACTTTTCTTGCTTTTGTTTACGACGTAAGGCAGATATTGCACAATGACTAAAATCGGTACTTCACAGTTCACGTTTATAACAGACGTAATCAATGTATATCATAATATTATACTAATTCATCTTACATGGAATTTAAAAATAACTTCATATGACCGTAGCTCTTAAGAAAACAGGTATATTTTATGTATTGTAAGTATCATAGACCATATTAAACTATAGACCGATAGACGTTTCATTTATAAATTGTCATATTACTATATTAGTTATTATTTATATTTTAAATAGCCAGTGTATCTTGATATCTATTAATAATATTTACGGTGAGCATCGGAGTCGGAAATAAATATTACCACCTAACTTAAGTGTTGTTCACCGTCCAGCAGTCGAATTATTATTCACCGTTTTATTGTCCTAAAAATTAAAACCAATCAAAGTAAATTTGCCATAATTGGATTTTTAAATGAACAATTTATTGAAGTGGTATCATGTAAGTGGATTAAAGTTGATCATAATATATATTAAAGCGTTTTATTTGTTGTTGGCCTGGAAGCAAAAATGTATCTAAGTTTGCTTTATCACAAAAAAATCCAGTCAATTCGTGGGAAGAACACGACTGTCTTCCACGTAAATTTTTCGGTTGGTAAAAGTATACAATTATTGTAATGTTTAATTTGTTTAAATTTGAATTTTATTTTTCTATTGACAGAAAAAATTATTACATTTCTGTTACGCCAGCTCAATAAAAATAGAAGAGACAGAAAACCGTAGAAAACATATAAAGAGAAAACATTTTAACTCATCTAGCAGTGTTGAAGGTCTTAATAATTAATCTAAAAAAGAAAAATTGAATACCCATTTATGTAATTTTTTAAATTTTTTTTTAAATATTACCTATAGTTAAATTAATACTTTATTGGTTTTTTATTTTTTCGGGTAAACAAAGAACACAAAACAAAAAAGTATTCCTAACAATTGATTCAAATTACAGTGATGAAAGTGACTCAATATTTAACAACAAATTAAAAAGTTAAAATAAAAAATGTTGTAGATACAGTTCCAGAACCAACAAGTATTGTGGAAATAATTACCTTAAAATAATATAATTTTTTAATTTACTATTCATTTTTATGTTTTTAGATTCATTTAATTTATTCAATTGTGATGAATCTGCTAATGACTTGGAGTTTTTGCCTTTCCAAATGTGGTAAAATTAGTAAAAGATAGTCAGCCATTAACTATCCGTGGTAATAATCTATATTATCATCATTAATCAATTAAATTGTTAAATTTGTTCAACAATTGCATTTTTAATTACTTACTTTTTACAAATGATCATGTACCAGACATTACTCAAATGTTGATAAATATTGGTCATGTCTTAAAAAATGGTATACATCGCAGTTTAAATTATATTAATTTTAAATACATTTTGTTTCATTGAGCTCTTTTATCAGTTGCAGGACAGATAAATGTATTAAAAAAGGACAATGAAACATTGAAAGTAGACCTTGCCAAAAACCAAGAATATCTTGTTGATTTAATCAGAATGGTGAATAACAAAGAATTTAATAATGAGAGTAAAAGGTATTTTGATTGATCTATTTTAAAACTGTTAATTGTTTGTACAACGTAAAATACTCATAACTTTCCTTAAAATTAAAATGTAATTAAAAGCTCATGAGAAGCCCTCCTTAATAATCTGACCTTTAATTTTAATAAAGGGCCAATTCATTAATTTTTAAGCTAACATAGCTAATCGTGATCTGCTGAACGTAAAATTTGATATGTAATGCTCTTGTAAGACGGAGACAACACACGAGGGTTGAACGTACTCTTATTTAAGATAGATAATTATTAACTTAATAAATTTAGTTTTTGATTACAGTCAAATTAAAGTATTAATTTTACACTTAAAGAAATAAATTAAGTAAATACATATTATTTTATTAAATTTATTAAATTTATTTTATTAAATTTCAAGATTTGCTAGACTTATTAAATAATAGAAATTAATTATTTTTATGTATTTATTATTAATTATTACTTATTAGATACCAGATAGGTAACTTATTTCTCTATATATATGTATGGGTGTTGAAAAAAAAACCTTTGAATTTCAATACTCGAGATGGGCATTTCAAAAAATCTTTTTTTGCGTTCGAAATATAAGCATCAATTACGGGAAATTTTTCGCGTATTTCTTCAGCTAACTCTGTGTAGAGCAGCGGTTCTCAACCTTTTTATAGTCACGTACCACTTAAACAATTTGAAAATGTTTACGTACCACCTGACCATTTTTTTTTGCTTATTAATAATGTATACGTTTATGTTATATGTATGTATAGAATTTTATTTCATTAGGAATTACAAAATGAGATAATATAAAATATATGAATATATAATCAAAAATAAAGTATTTAATTGAGTATTTAATGCACAGAAAGAAAAAAACTTAAAAAAAAAAAAAAAATTAAATATGTAAAATTATTATAATTATTATGGTTTACTTTTTATATCAATGAGACGATTGGTGTTGTTTTGAACGGACGATGACGTCAATATCGGGCTCCAAATTGCTAACTTTAAGTCTTAAATTATTTTCGACATCATCAAATAAACATCAAATAAACCAAATAATATTTATGTTAATAATAATTCGTAGCAATTTTTTTTAAGATTTTCTTCGAGTACCACCTATGAGCTCTCCGAGTACCACTAGTACTACAGGTTGAGAAGCGCTGGTGTAGAGAATGTGCCTTACATGTAACGTGTTCCATTTTTGAGTAAAACGCTTTAATATTTTTTCCTTCCTTTACCATATAAGGTGCTGCATCACTGAGGAATAGGTGTACATTATCGTGTTTATACCCTTTGGCCACAACAAGCTCATATTGATGATTCATGATTGATCAAATAATTTCGTAAATTCTTAACATGATAAATATTTAGGTATTTTTATTTTTTTAGAATTAATGTTGAAAAATGACTTAAAAACCATACAAATGCACTAAAAATGTCAAAAAATGCTAAATAAAAGTTACATTTTTTAATTCCTTGATGTATGAAATGAACTTTTTGTTTCGAAACCAATGTTTTCAGACATTCAGAAAAAAATGCAATTTGCATCAAATCCGTTCCCTAATTATAATAATATAAACATCCCTCTGAATAATGGTTTCATCATATTGGTATTAATTATTTTTATATAGGTACATTTACTGTCCTAATATTAAATTTAAGATCAAATTATAATTTTAATTTAATATTTTGATAATCATACATGTAATTATTATCGCGCCAAAATTTTGAAATTGGGGTTTGTATTTCAGGGTGAAATTGTTTCTCATCATGGCTGTGCCGCCGTTGATATAATACCAGTTTTGCTTAGTTGACAATGACAATCTTGTTGTAGGTTGGCCACACTATATGTAAGGCATTTTGAATGAATAACGTCACTGGAAACGGGCGTCCGGAAGCAGAGGGAATGCGGGGTGACGCGTTCCTTCCACCATTCCTGTTCAACAGACGACTACTTTCATTTCTTCGTAACAAACTAATCTGTCTAAATGCCCAGTCCACCATTTTCAATTTTTTTTTCTGTCGACATTGTGACAGAGTTTTTATTAGTATTTAATTTTTGCAATAATTTCATTTCCGAAATCCGCGTAAACCGTATCCATCATACCCTACCACCGACTGAGTACAACTGAGTATCGAATCACCACTGCGAACATGGCGACGTACTGGTGTCATGGCACGGAATAACATGAGAATGATTCAGCTAAAACCACTGCAGCTGTAATTTTCGTATATTTACTACTATTTGGTAAGTATTTTTTTTTTTTAATTTTTAATATTTCAATTGTTTTCGAAGTTGTTTGCTTTTCGAAACATGTGTATCATACATATGTACCGCGTTTCATGACTAAGTGTATGACGCCTCCGTGTATCGAATCTCCACCGACAACAATAGAGACATGGGAAATCGGAATAAAAATCCCTAGAAAAAACAACCCCCGACGGGCGACTAACAACAACCCCAAACAAAAATCTCTGAGATTCGGAAAAGACTACGGTTATTTTTTTTCAAAATCATATAAAATAATTAAAAAAATATTTTTTTGCCAATAAGTGTAATTGCCACATCAATACAATACAGGGTTGTTTTGCACCCGAATCGTTTGTTAGGATTTCGGGTTTCGGGTGTTACGGGTTGATAAACTTGTTTTTACGGTTAAATTTAAATTTATTCAGATTAATTATGGTTAATCTGGGTGTTAAAAAAGAAACCCATGTTGCATATCAATTAACATGAGGTTTTCAATGAATCTGATTATATTTTTGATTTTAATATAATGAAAAAAATTATATTTATTACTTATTATTAATTAGCCCTATTCTAATGAAGAAATTTATTGTTTATTACATATTTTGACTGAACATATTTTCATTGTAGTTATTTTTGATTAGGAAGGTTACATAATTATTATTATTGGACATTGTAAAATAAAATAAAACAATGATCTAGGTCTTCTTTAATTTTCAATTAAATATTATATTAGTCATTTCAAAATTCACAAATACTTAACACTTTTAAATTTTAACAAAAAAATACATACAGGATGTCCCGTGGGGATATACCCAATAGCCGTAGAGGGGGACTCGCTACCCATGCAAAAATCAGGAGATAAATAAAATTAAAACGTTGAAATGTCAACATTTTCAGAAAAATGAACTACTAAATGGCACGCATGACTAATACTAGTTAAGATTAGTGGCCGACACGGACTAAGGTATGTCTGTCTCACGAGAGAAAGGTACCGTTTCGCGCATGGAGATTAAGCTCCACACCGCTGCCAAACCATCGAACACCCTCTACATGCAATCTACATACATAAACAGGCATGCGTTTACACTAATTTGCCGTCCCAAGCCGCTAGGGGCTGCTCACGGGTAACAGGTAGTGGTGATGACAAGACGTTGGAAGGTGTGGGGGATGCACAATAATGACTGGATTTCGTCGAGACGCGGTACCTTTCTCTTCTGAGACAGACTATAGTATGGGCTGGAAACGAAAGCCTAATCACCGGGCCGCTTAAGGTTGTGAGTTGGTTTGTGCGATATGAAATGGGGCGAGTGCGACTCGCGCTCTATCTATGTTTATAATATAAGAAAACCAATACTAAATAACAGTAATATTTCCATCCTACTCCGCAGTAGTGCTGTATCTGCATTTGCCTCATTCCCCCTGCACAAACCTACAAATCATTACTAACAAACCACATGCGGCTCTCCGTCGCCCGCCCGCCACTTCGTTTCCAGTCCTCACCATCATAGCCCGTTGTTGCCAAGGGGCAAGGACCATCAATCCGGACGGTTGGTCACACTGCTGTCTGTCTGAATGTTTCGGTTCAGGCGTTGGCGCGTCGGCTCGCAAATTAATTTTTTTATTTCCTTGCTTCTAATCGAACCGTTTCTACTTTCTAGTTTTCTGCGTGCAGCGCATGTATGCCATGAATCCGTTTTTGTAGTTCACATTGTTTTTAAAGTTTAAATTTTTTTATTATTCTATCGTATATAACGTTTGAGTTTCGTAAACCGTCTATCTAAAAGTCTCGAACAAAAATGGACAACTGATCAATATGGCGGACCACGTTTTACCATTTACGTTTAATCCGCAGAGTTTTATCCACTTCGATCCGATCACTTGACTGTTGTGGTTTCCGTTTATCTTGTTACAATATTTCGTGAGTATTTAATGCATTTATTCTCTCGTCACTTTTGACAATCACCGTGATACAGTGTTTATTTATCGTTCAACGATTATTTAAAACTTGAAAATGGCGCTCTGTGTTTAATCGAATTTCCACTGACCGTCATGTTTGACTGGTAACAAACATTTATAATATACATACATTATTAAAAGGCCATTCGCGTTTGCCAAATACTTGACGAACGAATACCGCAACGGCGTGTTTGTTCAATTTATTTTTTTTTACGATTCTTACTATTAGTTATATACACGTGTTGGAGTAATATCAGACCTGAACAAAACAAACGACACGAGTATATCGATAACCCAAAGTGCATGGATTTGTATTTATTGATCGTTTTTGTGTATCGGCCGTGTTCAACCATTTGTTTCTGTTTAGGTTAGAACGGTTCAAACAAGATAGATCTATGAATTTTCAATTCGCAATGTACCAGCAATGTTTTACTGTTGAATTTAGAAGAGATGAAGACCAGGCTTTGTGCATGCAGAGACTACTACCTGTGAGTATTTTTCAAATTAATTGATTCATTTATATAAGTTTTATCAATCACTGAATTAAAATATCAAAACGGTATTATTTTACTTGCTTTTTTTTATTTACTTTTTTTTTTTCATGTTTATTAATTTAATTTGAGCAAGTGCTTTGGTTGAGTTAGTAGAGTACTAGAACTTTAAATAATTTTTATAATATTATTTAATCTATTTATGTAGGTACATGTGGTTGTAAGGGGATAGGTCTTACCCTCATAATTAATTTTGTTTTATCACTTACTTTTATTGAATTCAATTTAATGTATTTTCAGTATTTTAAATATGTGATCATCATTCTTCGGCATCTACTTTGCTAGTAATTCTGAATGTTATTATTCATTATTAAAATATTTAACATACTGGTACATATTGGTAGATATATATAATATTGGGTTGCGATGAAGTTTTTGATTACAAATATACATAGTGCTCGTTTAACTTGGCCTCATTTAACATTGTTTCATAAGTTTCATTATCATTCTTAGAAGTTTAAGACGTTTTATTTCTTTTAACACTAATGTTTTGAGTAAAGTGTTATTTTAAAATAATTATGTTCATTAGATTTTTGTTATATTTATATGTTTGTATGTGCATAGTTAAATTTCTTTGACCCTTTTCAGTTAATACTATTATTGATTTAATTGACTTGCCTATTATCATACACGGTGCATACTAGTTGCCTCCCAAAATATACGAATTGCCTCCCGTCCTTATCGTAAATAAAAAGGTTAATTTACACTAGTTGCCTCCAATGACCAGATAGTTCATAATTATATACGAGTTGCCTCCCAAAAAGTTTCACACTAATTGCCTCCCATATAGAATTAAGTAGTGGTTCATAAACTTCACCAAACAGTTCCACATAAATAGATAATGTTTATACTTTATTCATTATTAAAAATACCAGACTTGGTTAAAACAATAATAATATAAAAATAATCAATAAAAATAAAATATATTATAGGTACTACTTATTAAAAATATATAGTGCAGTTAAAAAACATCAGTCAAATAATAAATCAATAAGTTAAACAAAATAGGAAGTAGTACCTATTATTAGTCAATAAAATAAATGTATGGTAATAATTATATAATATAATATGCATATAATGGTAAAAAATTATTTATAACATTGTTTAGGCTTGTATTTTTTAGCCAATATTTGTAATTACTCAAAATTTGATACAACTAGTACTAGACCCTTTTCGTTTATGATAAAATTTAGGGTACGTCGGGAGGCAACTCGTATATAGTCGGGAGGCAATTCGTATACAAATTATGGGCCTTTTTGACTTCGGGAGGCAACTAGTGTGCGCCCATCATACATTGGTACCTACAATTTTAAATTTTTATTTATCATAGCATGTAGGTAACATGTATTTTGTATTTGTTTTTAATTTTATCAATAATCAGTTGAATGTTTGCTGTTTGCAATAATGTTGTGTACATATCACTATTACGTATTATTTTATACTGTTAATTCACAATTTATTTTTCAAATTAATGTCAAGTTTCAGTTTCTATGGTCATAAATATTTTTAAAAATATTGTTCATCTTAATTTAAAATAATAATAAAATGTATATACAAAATGAATAATTTAAATGATGTATTAATTCACTTGTGAAATTATCTGTATACCTAACTTTATACCTATAAATTATGAACAGGCACAAAATCGTATAAACTAGAGTCATAATGATCAATATAAATTGTTATTTACAGAATTTTTTGCAGTATAATTTATAAATATACAATTCTCATTAAACTACTCTAGTCGTACAAAATACAAATTTTATGAAATAAATGATATGGATAGATTATTTTCTTCTTTTAATTATTTACTTGATTTTTTAGTTAAAGACATATTTTGGATCAATTTATTGTGTTCACCTCTCTGCTATTATGAACGACTGTAATGTGTCTAGCAATTATACATATACAAAAATAATCTAAATGATTAAACCTTAAAAGCTATGTTAAATTTCAATTGACATTATAATTACCAGAAAAAAAGTTTATGTGTATAAACTGTATACCAAATTTATATTATTTTACCTTTCAAGTTTGAACTTTAAGGTATTTTTTTTACAAATGTGATAAGAATTTCTTATAAAAATCAACTTAGTGGTAATTAACATTAAACAATTTGATGAGTTGTTCTTCAGAAAAATAATTTTCTAGTTTATTTTTAATAATTTACTGAGAAATACTGGTCATTATTAAATACTGCAAAAATTGGTAAAAAATTTGAATAATTAAATTATTATATTTCTTTCGTGTATATTTTTTTATATTACTATTTTCATCATTCAAATCAGTTAAGATTCATTACTTAGTTTTGCTAATATCATTGCAATTCCAATATTAAATTTAAAAAGATAATGAAAAATGACATAACTCTTTCTTTACTCCTTTATATTTTATTTAAGCTTATAAGCTGAGAAATTAATAGGCCTCATCTTTTATAATATAGCTATTAATCTATGTAAACAAATAACAGTTACAACTTAATCCTATAAAAATAATACTAATTTAAATTTTAAAGGCACATGTTTCTCTTATTTAATATATTTCCCTAGTAATAACAATTATTTTATATGCATATTAAATCATGAACTAGGTAATTAATTAATTTTACTTAATTTTTTAACAACTTGAAAAACTAAGACTTTTGAGAACTTAGTCTAATGTGAGCGTGTCTGTATTGTAGTGTGTGAATATCAAATTCGGAGTATCTCTCTTCAAGTATTTTTGTAACCAATTATACTGTCCACTTGTATTTGCAGCTGCATTGAAAGACTAATGCTTCATGACCTTTTCTAAACTAACATTTTAAATTTGCTGTTTTTAAAGATTATTCCATTACCCATCACTATCTTGTAGTATTTCTTGGTCGTTTTTCTATCTATCTTTTAGGTACTATTTCACTGTCAATGTGTTCCGTATGATTGTGTGATAAATGTTCTGAATTTTCTTGTTAAATAAATAATAATATTATTTAGATATTTTAGATTTCATTAGTTATTAGTAGCCAGGAGCCATACATAAATAACCACCTAACTCTTGGTTAAGTAGACAGTTCAATAATATTTACTGTGTTGGGGTTCACTGGTTGGTATATTATGTTAGTTGTTTGATGTTGGTTACAGTCGTCTTAAATTATAATAGGTACTAGAGTACAACCTGGTCCTCTAAAAATGGATTAGGTTTACTCAATATTTAAGACAATTTGTTCAACCGAATTAGACCAATAGGTGTTATATTTTTCAACCCAGACCAATTTCAACTGAGTTTGCAAAGCTTTTAAAAACCTACCAGGATCATAATTTGTTGATAAAGACCCGGACTTGAATAAAAAAAGAAAAAGAAAAATTGAAAATGTCTGTCAACAGCTTATAACAAGTCAAAATATTTTGGAAGTTATATCAAGTAAATTAATTGATGAAATAACATATGGTGTAAACTTCAGGCGTCTACAGTTTACCTGACCATTGATATTCATAACATATTATGATAGAACTGAACCTAACCCAGACCCCCTGAATACCTACCTAAACCAGGGGTTCCAACTTTTTGTAGTAGGCAGGCCGATTTAAACTTAAATAAAAACACCAGGGGTATAGTATTCCGTTCGGGAAAACCCGCCGTCATTATTATTAGGCAGCGATAAGAATTCAAAAGCCATTTATTTTTCACTTAATGAGCTTACTATAACTTTATCTCCAGGTATAGTTTGTGACCAGTATGTTTTCATAATGATTTATATATTTTATATATTTTGAATGGTTTTAAATTGTTTTTGTATTATTTTTTTTAAAGTTGGCCATCACGTTTTTACTCATTGCTATTATTACTTTGTTATTCTTTCGTAATACAATCTGTATTACACTATTACCTAATGCTTTTTGTCTAACCTAGCTTGCTACTCATGTTGTTAATGCCGATAACATTCTTGTTTACCGAAATAAAACTAATTGAAAGGACTAAAGTAATGTTATCATTGACATTTGATAAACTCTTGGAAAAGGTTTCGTTAAAGTTGTAATATCAACAATTATTATTTGAGTCATGTAGGATCGCCGTTTTCGTATTATATTCTATATGTATGTATATAAGTAACTAATAAGACGATAACAACATATTTCTCTTTTAGTATGTTTAGATAATATTTCAAAAATCTTATTTTAAAAATTGACTATTTAACATCTCCGTTGTGTAATTTTTCAAACGGTTTGAATTGAATTTTTAAGTATAATTTTTTGGCATTTATTGTTATTTTTTTGAGCAGCCTACTTAAATCCCAGCCATACTGGCGACACAGTCGCCTAAGTCTTAAGAGATCACGGGTGTTGTCTGCCTCGGATGACGTAAAAAAACCGTTCGATACAATGAATGTAAGCATCTAGTCTATTATAACCGCATACCAGCATAATAATCGGTCTGGTCACTGCGTTTTACTACACCGGAAATATAAGACATTAATATAGGTTATCTATAATACGATACATTTGTAGGTATACTCGCCAATTCGGCGTTACTCACCGACAACCGGGGGTGGTCTTATCATTTCGCGAAACGCATTACCACGATCTGGGTAACGATCAGCGCTATGTGCACCTCAATACAGATCTTATACCTACAATAACAATACGATTTTACGTCGCTGCTGACGAATAGTACAGCCACGGTGGAGGTTCATAAATAATACACATATACGTAGGTATACAATATCATATACATATCACATTATCACATGATGATATAGCTACGATTATTATTTGCACACGCGTCTCGTTTGCCCACGCATTTCCGGTACAGTCATGTCTCTGGTACCAGTCGACCGCGCACGCGCTCGATGAATGAAACACACAGCGGTATAATAAATTAATAATATACTGGTTTCTTTTTTTCCTCGTCGCCCGTGCCAAATATATATCGTATGTGGAGATAAAATATTGTATAATATAATATAATATAATATATTATTATGTACACAGTTACTCGTTGCTATATTATACATTATTCGCGTTAATTCGGCCGTGTTAATTTTGAACAATAAAAACTTGTTAACTGTTTTAATTTTTTTGGTTTTCCGTGATTAAGTTGAATTTTATATTACATTGGCAAATTTGAAAATTTATACACATCTTTTTTTGTACGGTCTTCGCATCGTATTACTTGTATTCTTATGTCAACTTATTGACAAGTATAGTCGTTGGGTAGCTGCATGAATTGGATACGGTGTTCTTTTATATAACACGAAAAAAACAACAACTTTCAGAAAATGTCACTATCCGTCTCCTATATTTCGTAATAAACTGTCTTTTTGAACACAGGGTCATAAAAAAACATTTTTTTCGATGATATCTGTCTCACATAAATTTTAGAAATATTATAATATACTATAATATGAGTACATCTGTAAAACTTTTTGAATTTTTTTATTTGCTTATACAAATAACAAAAATAAAATAAATATTTTTATATAATTTTTATATACATAATATTATGATTATAAATAACAATAACGTTAAATGCATTTTTCTCTAAACATTAAAATTGGAAGTTTTTATTCGTATTAATGTTTAAACGGTTTGAACATAGTGATGACTTTACGGGTAGTAAACTACATTACTTCACGGACATATCGCTGCGGGTTTGGACTAATAACGACGATACCTTATAAAAACTATAAAAACAGGTATCTTTGTGATACCGAAAAAATCATAAAATTTTATTGTATTTTCATCGTTTTGTTTATTCAATATATTATTATGATGCTATAATAATAATAATAATAATAATAATAATAATTATAATAAATTTTTAACGCAACCTATATGCACCATGTAAACTTTCCATTCACAAATGTGCATATTTTATTTAAAATATCTATTATTATTTGTTGTAGCAATAATAATTGTGAGTGACTCGGCTAATCAACCCCATTAAACGTACCAGATGATATGAGCGTGGAACACCAAAATAAGCGCCCGTCCAGGTCGACGAGTTCAAGTATACTTGCTTCACGCCCGCCATAAGGTAGGTACCAATTAATTTAAACAGGCTATTATCATCGCAATTCATCATATATGGTAATTTGTAATCGCGTTTAATTCGCACTCAAGTATCTAGTAGGTAGGTACTAGATATATTGTTTCTGATTTTTTTTGACAACTGTCCATCAACTTAATTTGTTGTCTTTTAAATTAATTTTCATATATATTTATATTATATTTAATATATTGTAATAGTGGGGTTCAATATTGACATTAATTTACATATCAATATTTTTGTATTTTTGGATAATTATTAGTTTACATGTTTTATACGTTACCCGTCACTATTATATCAACACATTTAATGATAATTGACATTTACTGCTTACTTCCAAATAAATGTTGTTGATGGAAATTGATCATTTGGATATTTTAACACACTCGTTGTACCTTCATAGTTCATAATATGACGATGGGCGTTTTCCCAAAATATTTTTGGTGTATGCGCGATGATGTATTTATGAGATTGACTGTTACAAAACTATCTATGAAAATATTAAGATTGGTTTAATAATACTGGACGCGAAATAACCAGAAGTTTCTTGCTGAAAACTCGTCCTTCGATCCGCCTCCAGTCGAGTTTAGTTACGACTAGCGAGTGTTAACACGGTAATTGGTTGATACCTATATTATAATACCCACCTATAACCTCACATTATACGGGTAGGTAGATACAAAAACAGTGTAATGGTAATTATCTTTTATTAGATTATCTCGTGACCGTCAAATTATTTTAACACTCGATGTTTTAACGCGCCCGGCAAACAAGCGATAATCGTTATTTAATATTATATAGTTTAGAGCAGCCTTTCCCAAAGTGTGGGTCGCGACCCACTGGTGGGTCATCAGTCAATTTTTGGTGGGTCTGGAACATTTTTTTGAATTATATAGATTCCAAGAAATTTATGTTAGGTACCTCATTATAAAAAGTACATTTTAATTATATTAATTATATTTTTATTCATATTAATTATAAACCTATAAAAAAACTAAATACCTAATAAAAATGTTTATAATGTGGGTCGCGAATGATTTTTTGGGGGAAATTTAGGTCCCGGTATTAAAAAGATTGAGAACTACTGGTTTAGAGGCATAATAATATTTGTAATCCTAAGTATTGTTTTGTATAAATAAAATTAATTAGGTATAAAATACGTGTTTGAATAGCTGGACCTATATATAATAACTAATACTTCTAGGTTACCGGTTTTATCACAGGGCTTCTTATTGAGCTTTTGGGTTCTTTTTTTTATTGCAAGCTATGAATTATTTACTATATTTGTATGCTTTAAAATCAAATTTCGAGTATAATTTAAATGTTGTAGACTTGTATTATCCTTTATTAGTAATAACCTAACCTAATAAAATACAAACATTGTCAACAGATTATATCGTTAGTAGAATTATATTTAGTTTTATTATTTGTAATTTAATATCTACAGACCATAGTTTATTGTAATACGAAATATAAAACATAACAATATATCAAACATTTTGAGATTTAATGTATGCGTATAATAGTTTATGCTTATGTTAATATGATTATTTGAGTTTATTAACTACCCATATGCGGGACAATCTCCAATGTTATAATTTCTATTATGATTTACGTAATTCATACTAATTCATACATATTTTTTACAAGCTGCAACATATGATACATATAATATTTAAACATACATTTTCATGCAAGCAAATCGGAATCATATTCATCCCAAAGTAAAAAAACATTAAAATAAGAAATTTTAGTTTTCTTACATTTTGTTCTCATGGAAAAGTACCTAATGTCATTACTGGAGAAAATTTGAATTACCTACTTCTTCTGGAGATAAAAGATCTTTACAATTTGCTAATTTGCGCATTAGTTTAACAATAGTTGTACGTTTTGACTATAAATTCTATGACATAATTGATACTCTGACTTGTATTTGAAATCCCTCTGGAACTTCATACTATAACACAGAACACTTTTTTAAAATATTTATTGGTATTTAAAAAGTAATAACATTGTAATTTGTACCGAATTGGATAATTTATCAAAACACTGTGCCACTAAGAACGTTACACGACATAACCACTTTCAGGCAACATTTTTCGTACTCAATTCATAATTGATTCATACGATTATGAACTAATAACATTTTTTGACCTCGTTAGAAGTTAGTCGAATCATTGCGCTAAATGTAAACGCATCTTTAATAATTATAAGCTAGAATAGTTAAACAATATTATTTTAATACAAATATTTTATTTTATTTACTTAAGTGTTAAATGTTGGATTTTGGAATATAATATTCAGATTTAGCGTGAGCTGCACAAAATTTGTTAAATAAGGGTCACATATGGGTATCACGATGCGTTTATGATTTTATTAGTAAGGTGCAACCTAAGGACCTCTAGTTTAAATTTCTTCCAGTCAAATATAGATATATTGAACCATCTGGCCAATTCCGTTGCCCCTCGGGGAGGGACTATAGCAGTACATTCTTTCCCCAAAAAATTGATGAACTTTAACAATATGTAACAGGCAATATTGCTCGAATCTTGCCTTTGCATTCGCTATTCGGACTAGCCTATTCCATTTTCGTCAATGTCCTGTACACCGTACACCCCTAAGGTGTTATATTAACTTGTAATAATAAGTACTTATACAAAAACTAGCCGAATAACTCGGTTTTGCTCGTGTTTTAAATAAAACATTTTATCAGATTTTATATTATATGGAGAGATTGCCTTTATAAGTCTACTGGGTCCTAATATGTATTTATTAATACGAAAAATACAATTATAGTAGTATAATATTTTAATAACCGTATTTAACCGCAACGATTTATGATAATAATATATCTCTCATGTTGGCCGCATTTCTATTCACCGTATCTACATAATATTAATATTTGTACCGTTACGAATCGGACTGCACTGGTTCGTCGTATCTGTGCCGCGATCGGATGTGTATACCCGTCCGATACTTAACGTATCCAACGATCGGTCGTCGTTGGCTTTTGTCCCGCGCTTGCACAGCGCAATCCTGGACTGCGATGACGGCAGCAAAATCAAAAATGATAGTAATTTTACAGAACGTTTTCACAGTCCCTACAGTGGATGAAGGGAACACGGGGCATTGGTAGTGTGCTGTGCGAGCAACTCGCACGTATTGCTACTATACCTTTTTGTGTATAGTTGTGTACTCTTTTAAGGATAAGTAAGGATATCGGTTTTTTAAAAATATGTATCATTGCTGGAATATATAAATAGTTCTTAACATAGGAAAAATTCCAATGTATTGTCGGTTCTTGAAAAATCTTGGTTTAGAATATCCAAGAGCGTATCAGGTCAATTTACTTCTATTCGATGTCTGCAGTTGTATGTCCGTCGCCATCGACATCTAATATCTCTTAACAGAAATATTAAGCTGCATTAGTTTTATGTAAATTCTTACAAAAAATTCTTATGCATATTGGCATCCACTTTACAAGTATACAAAAAAGTTCAAACTTTGGTAAATTACTTACTTTTATAATACTATATTCAACAATAATACAATGTTACAGACTAAAATATATTCATCTAAGGCTTTTTCGAATTCAGTCTTATGATTTTTGTCTGACGTTTTAAAGAAATCCCCCCTTAAATAATCCGGTAGGTTGCTAAATATTTGTACTCTTTTTTTAAAATAGGCCATATAGGGACTGATTGTTATTAAATCGAATGAAATAATCACTTAATATTAATTTTGATTATTATTATAACCATACTATTTGGTTATTTTATTGGAAAATAAAATTTAATTTAAAAAAAATAGTGTTTAAATAATCGAACCCATCATAAATATCCATGCGTACAACTATATGGAAAAATAACATTTAACAACGTATGCATACGTATATTTACTTATCTGAAGTTCGAGTATATGTATATTAAACGATAGCGACGTTGGCTGCTCAAACGAGTTAAATGTTATATGTTTAAGTCGTTATATAGGTGATGACACTTTTTCTTAATTTAAATTACGCGTCATAAATTGTACGAAGAAAAAAACATCGAAAAAACCGATAAAAATAGAGGAAAATCGAACTGTAATTAATTGTACTTTTAACGAGCGGCCGTGTAAATATATCGGATGCCATTAGATTTGTACCGTGATAACGTTTGCTGGTTTTCGTTGGCGGGATCAGCCAAATTCGGCGTTGGATTACCATAATTATTGTAGTACGCGCGTCAGCCGTACGACCTGGTCCAGAGTGGTGTACGGCTATGGCGCCCGAACGGAATAATAAAAAAAAAAAATTCTGATGTAATCTGTCTTTAATGAGCTCTACACCACTGAGAGATACGGATCTCTCGGGATAGGTAGGTAGGTATATCGACGTTGGGCTAGTGATCAGATAGAAAATAAAAATGAATACGTCAAGAAAAAAGTAATAGAACTACTATAATTTTAGAATATAATAATATTAATATTAAATATATCCGCTGCGAGTAAATTATTCCATTTCGTGTTTTCCCGTTTTTGTCAACTCGTATATTATTATATATTATATTATATAGTAGGGACATAATAATTTTTTTTTACCCAAAGCCTTTTTTTATTGTCAAAACGTTTTAATTATTGCGTTCCATTTGGCCCGGAGCAATGTCATAAAGAAACGCGAACGGCGACCGCGCGTATTGAGTTTCACGATAGCTATAACCATGTATCTGTTTAATAGAATTAAATATAAACAAACGTTATACATATACCTGTATATATATACATATACATATATGTTATGTGTGTATTAATGTTATATACGAGCGCGCACGGATATAGAAGTAACTCCATTAAGATAGGGCGTGGAGATTGCTAACCAGCGATAAAACATTTTTAAACAAATACAAAGTTTTTCGTGTAGCCTGTGTGCGCTGCGGCCGCGTGCTTAGGGGTACCATAAAACACGGTTTGCCGTTTTAGAAACATTAAATCATTCTTGCAGGATCGTGTACTTATATATTGTGTGTGTGTATGTATGTTTGTGTTATTTACATTATAATAGAAAAAAGTAAAAAAGAAATAAACATATTGCAGGTATACTCATATTCACTCTGAAACTGTGAATCGTATAAAAACCTACTGGAGATTCTACAATTAAGATATGAAACGCTTTATTTTTCAATATTACTAAGTATAATATTTATTTTCCTATATTAATAAATTGGTATTACCATTAAATGTATCTTTATTGTATACTAACTTATTTCAATGAATATTATCGATACAATTTTCAATCATAATTCTCAATCAAATACTTATCTTAAAGTATAATTTTTAGTTATTTTGTTGTATAATAAATTATAAATAACAAATGAGTAAAAACATTAACTTTTATTTTATATTGAAGTATTATCAATTTGTTTTATTTTATTGTCACTTAAGTATTTTAGTTGGATAAAAGTAACACTAGGAGGTTCTGAAATGCAATATTTACATCTTGGAGATGTATTTTTTCTAATTTTGTTTTAGTAACATACCCTACAGTTTAAAAAATATGTTTTTCTTGACCTATACATTTAAGTAATATACTAGTATTTGCATTATATACCCAGCTCGTCTTCCGACGGCATGAAGCGCAAACGTAAGATACTGGTCGCGTATACCTAGAATATATTTAATATTGTGGATATATATTTTCTCAATCATCAACCTACTAAATTACTGATAGCAATACAGATATAATTCCACGTTAAACATGCAAAATAATGACCACCAAAATAGAAACGAAAATCGTGCTGATACTTTTAACACTGGCTCATCCTATATTCTGCTCTCTTTCTATCAAAAATAAACGGGCAACGGTCACATTGACTCTACGCCGTGTATAATTTTTTCAAGACTTTGTGTAATTCGACTGCAATTTCGTGTTTAGACATTTGGAATATGATTTATTAAACCCTGTTTCACGCAATTCTTCGAAAATCGAGAATATTTCGTTTGAAACACTTGTATTACTAGCTGATTTTGACGTCACTAGTAACTGCAATATTTCGACTAGCTCATTTGGATCGTAGATTTATATGCATTAAAATCATCTTTGGTGTTTAATTTAGGATTTTTTGAAAATATTAAATTGCCAAGCCTTTGTGGTGTTTGCGGGTAACAGTATCTTCAATAGTCAACGTATTGTCGACAAGATAAATTTATTTTTTGCCTAAATGTGCACTGCCGTTAGCTCGTATTTTAGGTCCATACGTCTTGTCTATATCATAAGATTTAAACAAATAATTTATTTTAAAAGAATCCTCAATACTATTGTCTTTTCTATGTTCTATGGTGTCCTCCTTAAGTTCTATGGCTGGAGCTTGAAATGATGATGGATTAAAATGTTTTATTTTTTCCAATACTTCAATAATCGGTGGCTTAGGTTACGTTGTGGTTGAGGCGTGGAAGCCTCCGGTTCGTTCTTCACCCTCATTGTCGTGTCTTTTCTCGTCATGACGGGCTGTCAGAGCGTCCAGCTCTTTTGGACTACTACAGTTCTTTAAGTGCTTCTTCAGGCAGCAAGGCTTTCAAGCAGTCTTTGCAGATATTTATTGGGCCACTAGATATTGTAACGATTTACAGATAACTGACGCGTCTTTTATGTCACGCTTGATGAATTTGCTTAGGTAGACAGAACATAGGAACGTTGAGTACGATAGTATAAATCATTGGCATAATAGCCAATCAGTCGAGTTTGAATCGTGAAATAAAGACAACAGTCACCTCTACATTTTTAAGTAACATAATTAAATTATAATATCGTGTTCAGTTACGTTAGTTTATGAACGCATTTCATACGTTTCTAGGACCTGTAAAATATAACTTAGACAACTTTATTTGCACCAATTCAACAACCTGGTTCACAAGATCAGTTCGTGTAGTAGGAATAACCAACTACTCTTTAACTGGATAGAATTATTTATAAATATTGACCGCCACTTAAGTTTAAATAAACGAGGTAGGCGTGTTGCAATATCACCGTGTTATCATATCCATTGACTCAAGACTGAACCCAATTTGGTACCCTTCATTATTTCCTTGTATTTTTATAAATAATAATAAAAATAAATAAATGATAAAGCTACCGAATGATCGAGGGGGTGAGTGGTGGTGTACTTGCTTGGTGAGTGATGGCCAAGACGGCGGCGGGTGAGTTAAGATACGGGGGGTTGGGTAAGGTGTGAGATGGTGACATTTTTGAATCAGCTTTTTTAAACTATTGATGTTTTACCATACCGTGGAAACTTCTATATTATATTTTTCAAAACAGGTGCTTTTTTTCATAATTAAATCGTGACAACTGGGCGATTTGACGACCAGTCATAGTGATTATGGCGAACTATAAATGTTTTGATTTGTTATAATACGTTGTGACATACCATACACGCATATAAATACCTAATATTTTCTGCCATAGCACGTGGACGTATATAATATAGTGCCTATTACCAATTACCCAATGTAAATTAAAATAATCTTCAGTTCTTTGTTACGTATAGGACGAATTATGTTTAAAGAACAAACAATTTCACCGTGTAGATTAGATACACACTTGAAACTTGTACTTGTACCTATACTATGGAATTATCATTAATTAGACGGGTGTGGTTAGAACGAATTACAGTCACCGAACGAAATATTTATGAATCTTTCGAAATATAATAATTGATCCCGCTGCTTTATTGTCACGAGCAGTACGATTTGTTCGTTAAGAATAGATTAAATCATAAATTATTTGTAAAACAGATGTCAAACTTTCCAACTCGGATACCAAACATACTATAATTTAGGGATACGCATATTACCTCAGCCTCCTATTTTATATTTTAAAATTTTTACGGAAATGGTTTGTGTCTAGAGTTTTTAGTATACTATGAAAAAAGGTTGCCCACAAGATCCGGGGATAATTCTGCCGTGATTACGACTTTTATAGTTTAGTATATTTATCATAGTTAAGCATAATAGATAGGAATTTAAAACACAATTATAATTCAGTAAGATGACTGATTAAAAGTTCTTGCCGGGCAGGAGGTCTCGACTGTACATTATGCGCACGTGGTAAGGGAATCCTCGGAGATGAGGAATAATATATTGACTGCCCTACAACGCTACATAATGAATAAATTATAAATGTTGAATGGTGATAGATGATGATGATTTATAGTACCTATAGTGCAGTACTAAATAGTATACAGTAGGTCTATGATCACCAAATAATATGTTTCAACTAGATTACCCCGCATTTTATTATTGTTTCTTTTTTTTACAAAGCTTAGACTTAAGCAATTTTTATTACCTTTTTATTATTATTCGCGCATTACGCATTTATTCGTCGTATTCGGTTTGACAAGGTTCCGCGCGTTTTACTATGAACTGTACTGATTGTTATCTAATTATTATTATATGATATTATACATATGTTTATGATGTTTTACTCGCTCCCAATCTGTATAATAGGTACCTATTATAAACTTAATGATTTAATAATACTCAACATAAATCTGAGGCCTGCGTCATCTGCAGCGCCCGCGGGTTGTTGCAAAATTGGCAACGACACGCTGGTATTTTGCACACGAGACAAACCGGAAAGAACCTAAACATTTTTGCGCACGTTGATTAATCATACGGACATACGTCGTCTTTCGTATGACGAGCTTCTCGAGATAGACCATCTCGCAAATTGAACCCATACGGCTATATCATAATATAAAGTGATAAATTATTCTTAACAACTCGTAACACTCCGTTTATTATAATAATATTATTACTGTAGTATTATGTATATCGTATGAATTTGTTGGACCTCTTTACGTCCATTCTACGGCTGGTCATCGTTGGTCCTGTGCGGGAACGTGTCGACGCATATTAGTGCCGAAAAATCCCAATTATTCAAAAGAAACTATCGATCAATGCACCAGAGTAATGGAGAAAAGTAAAAGACCTACAGCTTAGAACCTATATAATATACTGATAACTATAATATATCATGTCACTTCGCGAACTCGCCACTCGGATCAATGAGTCGTTATGTACATATAGGTACACATAACATATTGTATCTTATTTGGCAGCGGAAGGTATGCCAAAAATTTGCCGGCACCCATTTCCGGTCAACTCGAGTCATTACGCATACGGGTTGAGTGTATAATATTATAAAGCTATAAATTATAATAGGTACACTCCATTCGTGGCGAGAGTAAAAGTCCCGCCGCCGACCACCGCGAAAACCAGGCGGTGATCCGACGCGCCTCCGCAGCCGTCGTTACAGTATGGTTAGTATAATTATTTTACCATTCGGAGGTACGCAATATGCGGGTGGGACGGTCGTCCAATTTGGGCGAGTGCGCGTTATAAAATATTTCAGTCGAAATGCATTCGGCGTTCCCGATATAAAATAAAATAGACTCAACAGGGAAACATCACATGGTTTCTGTTAGGTTCCGAAGTGAACGATGTTATCGCCTTTGTCCGTATATTATGAGTATCTACTATCTAGGTATATATTATAGTATAATAATAGCTATATATGTATAGTGTATGCAATATACATTCATACTAATAATGATCGCTGGATCCGAGCTCGATGGCGGCGTAGTATTCCTGTATACGTTCGATCTACATAATAATAATAATAATATATTAAATCAAGTAAATCGGCCAGTGCAGCGGTACCTATATACTGGCCGCCCGGGCCATTGTGCTGCCAAACGACGAGGGCGGGCGCGGACTATTATAGTATTATATGCTATAATATAATATATTATTATGTCCGGTGAGAATCGTCCCGCAGAGGAATAAATGATACGCGCGTTATATTATAGCATAGGTATATCTATGAAATATATAAATAGTAGTCTTACGATATTCTCTTCGTCGGGTATATATTATGATTATTATTATTATCTGGGTACGCGTACGCGACATATAAACCCGCTGACGTGAGCGCGAGTAAAACGCATTAAACGAACACTCGCCGGCACCGTAGTCATAGTGTAATGCGTTATTTTATTACACATTAAATTGTCGTTATTATTATAATAATATATAAATGTAATAGACCATATTATTCGTGCACTGTGTCACAATAGGCACGTATGTCGACTACCGTGTTAACGATAATATACGCGCTAGGCTGTGCGCTTCCCCGTCAGAAGCTCGCTCGCTTTAACTGCAAGCCAGATCGATTGTGCGAGACTTTGCCGATTGTCGTCGACCTATAAACGTCTATCTGTGTAACTATACATCACAAACTGCAATTCGACCGCGGTGAATTCGTCTGTTTGGCGTGTTTGCATTAGGCAGAAAACCCTGGTCGCACTGTTAACACCTGTATAGCAAGCCAACATTTTGTATTTTTTACTTCAGTAAGTATTACAACATCGAGCAAAGTTTAAGAAAAATGGCTGAGAAACTTCAATATGGTACTTTTAATAAGGTGTGATATCGTTAAAACATTTGTTGTTAACAACAATTTTTGTCTGTTTACAGCTGTTATAAAAAGCAAACAAATAGTTATATTTATTAAAAATAAATTGAGACAGCAAACGGTTGTTTTTTTTAAAATGCTATTATTATTATAAGTAATATACCTACCCAACAAACTTAATTTCATTTCTTTTACAGCACTATTATGAATTTAAATGTTTAACCAACTATCAAAATAGAAATAAGTTATCTAATTTCAAATTGAAAATTATAACAATGTAATTTCAATTTTTTACTCAATATTTGATTCAATATTGACACATCAATATTGGATACATATTTCTTTTAAATCTCTTCAAGTATCAGCCAACATGCTGTAAGCTCTTTCAATTCCGAATGTGATCATTAAAATGAATCCCACCCATCCTGAAAATAGGTCATAATAATCCATCAAATTGAAATGACCTGAGGTCAATTTACTTCTAATCGATGTCTGCAGGTGTATTTCCGTCGCCGCCGACATCTAATTTTATCTCTTAACAGAAATACTAAGCTGCAGTAGTTTCACTTGAATCCCGGAAAAAAAGACCAAGGAAAAAAAGACCAAGGAAAAAAAGACCAAGAAAAAAAGACCAAGGAAAAAAAGACCAACAGAAAAAAAGACCAAAGAAAAAAAGGACAATTTACAATTTTTGAAAACTACATTTTAAAACCGAGAATAATCATTTTAGTTATTTTGTTGTAATTTTATGATATAAAATATAGTACTGTAACACTGGTAACACTGTAAACAGTTAATGTTGTAAATAAGTCAAAATATAAATAGTAATTAATAATAAAATATAATAAATATAATAAAATATAATAAAAATGTTTGAAAAAAATTAATTAATGAACACCATATTGTGTCCACAACATACAAAACAGCATTGTTCTATGATAACAGTAAAATGAAAATTGTATTATTTATTATTAATGATAACGTATTGTGTGCGCTACAGCCGTTAAGAACCTAACCTAACCTTGTGTATAATATCCAAAAAATATATTATAATGTACATATTAATTATAAAATTACAACAAAATAACTAAAATGATTATTCTCGGTTTTAAAATGTAGTTTTCAAAAATTGTAAATTGTCCTTTTTTTCTTTGGTCTTTTTTTCTGTTGGTCTTTTTTTCCTTGGTCTTTTTTTTCTTGGTCTTTTTTTCCTTGGTCTTTTTTTCCTTGGTCTTTTTTTCCGATTACCGTTTCACTTATATGCTTAAGGAAAATCAGTATGAGTAGTGGCACTTGTTTACAAGTATATACTAAAGTTCAAACTTTGGTAAAGCACTACATACTTTTATAATACTTTTTTTTAGTCGATCTTCAGCTCGGAATTTATGGCCATTAGCTGTTTGTAGGTTTTGTTGGTTTGTAGGAGGAGGAACGGTTTGGTTTTAACACGTGTGTGTTTGGCAGTATTTTGACTGGGTACTTCTATGGTTTCTGCCATGTCCGGTTGTGAGATGGCGGTCTCTCTCTCCAGACGGGTGTCTGCCCGGAGAAAAGTGCCTCCCTTGATCGATTTTCGAACCTGCGACGGTGCAAGTTGCTATACCGACGCCTGTGATAATACTATATTCTACAACAATACTATATTACAGACTAAAATATATTTTTCTAAGGCCTCTTCGAATTCATTAATTTGATTTTTGTCTGACGCTTTAAGAGGACGCCACACCCGCATGTGTTGTCTCCGTCTTACAAAGGTACAACATAGCAAAAACTGTTTTGCGCGGGACAACTTTTATTTTTCTGTGTTTGTAGTAGGGGAGACCGGGGCTAGTTGACACACTTTATACAATTTTTCTTTCCACGATCAGAATTTCCATTTTAAATACTCGAATTTGTATGTATCCTTTCATTAACATGTAAGCTATGAAATCGTATCATTATATAGTTTAAATATTTAACCCTTTTTTGTACAAAATTTAAAATGTAAAATAAAATTTTTGTGTCAACTAACCCCGGAATCGGGGTTAGTTGACACAGGCATTGGGTCATATTGACACAAAATTAAACAAACTTATTTTGTATAACAAATTACTGTATTATAACAAATATTAAATATTTTTGATTGATAATAATTAAAAACAGGTATTAACCTTAAAATTAATATTTTCATAAACTCATTTTAAGAAATTATATAAAAAAAACTAATAACATTTTTTGTAAAAACAAAATAATAATAATACATAATAGATTATAAGAATAATACATTTTTAAAAATAACTTGAAACTTTTTTGACTTAAGAAAAATATTGAACTGTATTAAAATTATAAAATTAAAAACTTTAAATTCTCTAGAAAACTAATCTATGTCGTCATCTGAGTCACAGTGTTGACAAATATATCGATCTTCTTGACTGGTGCATGCTTCGTGAGACCAATTTTTGCATTTAACGCATTGAACCCATTTTTCTTTGGGGCGACTGGACGAAAATAACTCACAACAAACTAAACACATTGTATCGTCTTCTTCGTCGTCATTTAAAATTAACTTTTTTTTCGCCAACTTTATTGTTTTTGACTGTCGCTTTTTACTTCCACTTGATTTTTTCGCCTGTCTTTCCTGTTTTTGTTTTTCTAATTTTTCTTTCTCGGGTGTATCTGTTAGTATAGCTGTGTGACGTTTCCTAGGATTTGTTCTACCTGCTTTTCTTTGTGGTGCTTTTGGTAATGGTCTAATATCTTCTGGTGTTATAATAGGTGATAATGTGTTTAGATTGGCAGGTAAAGGGCTACTTGTAAAATTATTTGAAGTTGACGCAACTGGCTCTTCTGTTTCTGGTAGATTGTTAGTAGAATTATTTGAAGTGGACGCAACTGGTTCTTCTATTAATAGTTGATTGTTAGTAAAATTATTTGAAATATCAGGCGGTAAATCAATGCAATCTTGTTGATTTGGTTCTTCAATTAATACTTCAGGTCTATCTGTAGCATAACCTGGCATAAAATCAACTTCAGTGAAAATATCCGGATTAAATGGATAAATTCCACTGACAGAAAAACCGGATGAAATATTAGTCGGAGTAGCAGCGAGTGGTAATGCTTGCTTAATAATACCAGGTATATCGTATATAGACATCGTTTTTCCAGGATTATTAACTATCCACGAATCACACGTGGTATTGACGTATTTTTTAAGTGGTCCGAAAACACTCCTGTCTAATGGCTGTAACTTATGCGAGCAGTGGGGTGGGAATGATAGCATAATGATACCATTTTCTTTACAATAGTTTAGACCTTCTATTGATAAATGCGATTCATGATTGTCGAGTAACAATAATATTGGTTTCTCTTTTGAACATTTCACAAATCTAACAAAATGTTTTAAATATTCAACAAAATGGGTTTCATTCATCCACCCTGACACGTTTGCACCGCCAGCACAGCCAGAAGGACCATTGGATAAAAAATAATCTCGAAAATTAACTCTGGGAAAAACAAAATATGGTGGAACACTGTTACCTGCTGCTGAAACAGAATACGCCAAAGTAACTAATGTGCCTCTTTCAGCTGATGTTATTCGACCAATTTGCTTAAAACCTTTACGAGCTACAACTTTATTGGGTTTCTGTACTGTGGTTATACCCGTTTCGTCCATGTTATATATATCCCCCGGACCAAATGAATGACGACTTAAAACGATTTTTAAATTATCAAAAAATCTTTGAACATTTATTCTATTAAAACTGGATGCTCTAGCAAGACTTGTCGCTTCTGGAATTCGTATAGATAAATCAGTCCTACGTTTTTTAAAACTAGTAAACCAATCTGGCCCAGCAATTTTATTTTTCAACCAACTTTCAGGAATGTTTTTTATTTTCAATTCATATGCATACTGATATGCTAGCTTACGAACTTCGTTTGGTGATAAGCCATAATAAATATCTGAAGATTTTTTTATATAAGCAGCAAGCTGTTCCTCTTCACATATTGAAAATACTTGTTTATGTTTACTGTACCCTACACCACTAACCTGGTTAATATGATCTTCTTCGTTATCTAAGAGTTCACGTTTTTTACAATAGCGTGATAATGTTTTAAACGGTATATTGTAATCTTGTGCTACACTTCTGCGTGACATATTGTCAACTAAAACTTTTTTTACGGCAATTTTTATTACGTCGATAGGTACTTTTGCTCTACTTGATGTCCTTTTATAATTTCTAACCATTGCTAAATACCTACATATAAGGAAACATATCATTATAAAATGAAAATTTCTACAATGGGGCAAATTGACACGTGTCAATTTGCCCCGATCTACTTGTGTCAATTAACCCCAAACGGTTTTTTCTAATATTTGGCATTTTGAAAAAAAGTGGGATGTTTAATTAACACAACAATTATGATATTAATTAGTACGTACTGTTATCTTTATTTTGATGTGTTGAAATTAAATTATTACGTTGTTTATTCTAAAAAAATATATTTTTTTTAAGCATCATAAAAATTACTTTTAACAGATAAATATACAAAATTGATAATAACTGAAATAGATTAAATCGTTAAGTTTTGTTATCACGCATGATAGGGGGTAATCATATGATTGATTCATCGATGGTGCTACAGTTTGTCCAACATAAATTGTATAACTTATAATTGTTATGTGTCAATTTACCCCTGAGGCCAACTTGCCCCGGTCTCCCCTAGTGGCTCCAAAATTTCTGTACATATCGATTAGAAAATTCTCTATGCAACAGCGTGCCTATATTTTAGATAACATAAATACAATAAAAGTTATTTGCTTCTAAAAATTTTGTTTTTTTTTCATTTGCTTATGAAAAATGATTGGATAGTGTAATTAAAAAAAAGCACGCTGTTGCACAGATAAAGTTCTTCTTTACGTGTTGGGAAAATTTGGTAATTCTGCAACAATTAACAAATATGGTGCGAGAAAAGTTCTCCCGCGCTACACAGTTTTTGCTATGTCGTAAATTTGTAAGACGGAGACAACACATGCGGGTGTGGCGTCCTCTTAAGAAAACACCATTTAAATAATCCTGTTGGTTGCCTATTACATTATATTATTATGATAATATTATACAGTTCTTTTAATAAGTTTTTTAAATACAAACTAAGATTATTGTTAAAAGTAATAAAATAATCACTTATTATTCATTTTGATGATTTCGTTTATCATTAAAAGAACATACAACACGTCTACGTCTTGTACATTGCATTTTCAGTAGGTCTTCCAAAGCATTATGTTCTTTTTCTTTTATGCTAAATTCAGTTATAGTACATAGTTGTGGGACGAGGTATAATGTATCAATTCTATTATTATGATCTGAAGTGTTTAACATTGGCTGGTCAGCATCCAGATTAGTTATGTTCTATTTCTAAAAATGAAATATGTTTTTCATGTCGAATTCAGTTATAGTACATAGTTGTGGGACGAGGTATAATGTATCAATTCTATTATTATGATCTGAAGTGTTTAACATTGGCTGGTCAGCATCCAGATTAGTTATGTTCCTCTTCTAAAAATAAAAAACATAATATATATTAAATAAAATAGTCTTACAATTACAATAACCACCTATATATCTATACTAAAAAGCGCTACTTGTTTCTTGTACAATACATTCACAATGCATTAGTTACTTACTTGTTCATAGAATTCCTTATACGATATCCTTGATCCGCCTTCATCAATAAATTATGAATAAATATTTAAATGGTCGTCAACGCCCTGTATTTTGTACGTTTTATTATTATGTGATGTTAGAACTACAGTACGAATTATACTAGCTTTAAAATATCTGTAGTCACCTTTAATCTTCTATATTGTTACCACTATGTACGATTAACGTAACAAAATCTTAATACATATTTAAAAAAAAAATACTAAATTTAACTTACCAAATGTAAGACATGTCTGAAACATGAAACACATTCGCAGTCGTCTTAATAATATTATAACAATGCATTATAGCTACCTGTGCCGTAAGACATTGATGAACCTGTCTCTTTGTGTTACCACATTTCTCCGGGTATAGTATTGAGCCCAGATAAATATAATTTAATCAAGATAAAGATATTTTATAGTAATGGTATCTAGATAAAGATGAAAATAAAATGATTTTATCTAGATAAATCATCGGATAATTTTTTTTCTTGGTTTATGGCACTCATTTCTTATTAATTATACAATATAATCATTTATGTATATTTTATTGTAATGAATAAGCATATTAATTTGCATTAATAAATTTGTTTCAAGTAAATAATGGTTGAGAAGTTCCTGTTCACAATACTAGTTTATTTTAATTATAATTCAAATAAATATAAAATTATACCTACCAATAATTATTTGTTAAAAAAAATTGAGCCATCTTGGCATATTATAATTTGTAACAAAATAAAAAACATCATTTATGGGATCTGCAACTTAAGAGCATTTCAAATGTGTTGTCTTTTAATCTGTTTCGTCTTGGGGTTAAAACCTTTATGGCCCCGCTAAATAGTTGTTCAACTGGAGTTGATGGTAATATTGTATTATACTTAAAGAAACTTGCTTGACAATTTTAAATCGATCAAGCAACACCAGCTCTTTTTTCTTTGAATTTAAAAATGTTAATGCTTGAACACTAGTAGCATTTGAAACTCTTACATTATCGTCACTTAAATCATATTCTTGAGACTGTGTAATTGTACGAATGTTTATTGTAGAACGTTCAGATAAATTATTGAAGAATCCCTCACTATCACTATCTTCATTGTTAGTGGACCCAGATGATTTATTTTCAGTTGTGGTACTTTGTCTCACATTCATTAAAAAAAATTTTTTACACAAATTTGTGTACCTTTCTGGAACCCAAGATAACTTAGGATGACTTGCAGATGCAATAATATATGTTTTGCTTCTTATATCACTAACATCAAGTACATAATAAAATCTTTTTTCTAAAGAACTTATTAATACTGAACATAATGGTCTGCAGTGCTTTAAATTGGTGGGTTGAATTAATAGTTTTCTTAATATTATAAATGTGGGTGCAACATACTCGAACATACCTTAAATAATTATGTTTTTCTCCTTGTAGCCTATCAAGGGAATTTGCTAATGGCTCTAACAATAAGCAATACTCCTCTAAAAGTACCCATTCATTACCTTAAAGATTATTCAGCTTTAAGATATTAAATAATATCACTATTTTCTTCTAATGTTCCAAAATTGTTTTAACAGCATCTTATTTTGAGTTCCACCTTGTCACAACAGAAATGGGAAATTTACAGTTGCAGAATATTTTTCTAGTTAATTTATGAATAAATATTTAAAGTCTCATCGACCCTTGTATTTTGTAAGGTTTATTATTATGTGATGTCAGAACTACAGTACCAATAATACTTTTTTAATATTTCATTCGACCAACATTTGCTATAATATTACAGCAAGAGGAGAAGATTTGAGTGCTTCGTATGCAAAATATTACCATGGTATGAAAATGCTCATAACTCAGTTATTAATAATTTAAGTTTCGTTAAAAAGTAATGTTTCACACAATTGTTTTAATTATTCTTACCAATTTGGATTTAAGTTTGATGACAATATAGATATGTTAATTATTGAATTATATTGATTGGTATAGATAATTAAAGCTAAAAATATATAATCAGTTCTGTTGAAAATACAGGCTGCAAGACAGTGACAACAATTGGACTCTTCAAGTTGAATTGGTTTCGTCATAATAATATTATAACAATGCATAATAGCTAACTATGCCGTAAAACATTCATAAATCTGTCCCTTTTTATCACTCCAGGTATAGGCATTGCCTTCGGAGGCACGCCGCGAAGCGCCCAGTCGGGTATTGCTAGTGGTCCTTTTTGTCTCTCTATTGCTTCAGTTGTAATACGTTCCTGGGCTGTTGTAGGTGGATTTTCAGGAATTTCTGGTTGCCTGGTATTTTAAAACTGAATAGCTACTGGATCCAAATTCTATTGTTGGTGGAGGGACGCCACGGAGTGCCCTATCGGGTATTGTAAGTATTTTATAAACTAACAATAACAGTTCAGTTAATGTATTTAAAACTATTATGGAATCTATGTATAAAATATAAATATTCATTCATTTCCCGTCAATTTATGATAATTATTACATTTTTATCATTACAATTTTTATTTACGCCCCCTTTACAAAAACCAATCACATAGACTTCGCATAGTTTTTACTTTGTAACATACGAAGTTAAAAACCAGTGCCTTTGCTGGTCTCAGAGATATCTCATGAATACCAGTTTGAGTGATGTTCTCAATGAAATGTTAAACGATTAAGTATCTATAGGACTTCACAAATAACTTCTTCCTCACTTCTATTTATTACGCATAGAAATTTGGAGTTGTTCTAACCAGTGGCGGCGTGAACTATTTTAATTTATGAGGCAAGTATAAATGCTCGACCACCACCACCTAAATTTTTTCACACGGACCCGTGGGGCCTTTGCCCCCACACCCCCAAATTCTCAATTCTACAACAGTAATATACTTTGTCATGTTAATATCAGAAATATAATAAAATTACTTATAATATATAAATAACAATAAATTGTCCCTCAATAAATCTGATGTTGCTGCAAAAGTATCAATGGCCAAATTATAATCTATGTTTATATCTCTTTGACAGTTTAAAATCATCAAACTTTCTACTCGGTCTTGGCTTGTAGTTAATCTCAACCGTGACTTAATCAGTTTTACCTACTATTGAAAAATTTTTAATTAGTTTTTTATTATTTTATTGGGTTATTTTATTGTAATAAATATTATAACAAATTATAAATTGCTACAAAAATAAAAAATAAAAAAACATAAGCAAGCTTTATGGGATTTATTCTAAGAGAACGCTACGTCGCTACCCATACATTTATTGTCTCCAGAATATGAACAACAAATAACCTAACTTAATAAAATTTTAAAGTTAAAAGTAACATAACCGTCAATTCGTCATGACTTAAATATTACTTGCATCCACGATCCACCAGTGCTGTACCGCGGATATTTCTATGCGTGTAAGTTTTTTTATGATTTCCAATAGGGCTGGGTGGGAATCGGTGGTTGAAACAAAATGTAAACATTTATTTGTAACTCGTTCGTTTTCTACTAAATAAGTCTGAAAATAGAATAAAATATAAATAACATAACAAGTGGTATTTTATGTAAAAATTAATTTTTATAAACAATTAGCAATGGCTTGATTTTTTACTGTCAATCAATTACAGTCGTTGCCAGATAAATTGAGACGGCGGCGGCGGCGCTTTTCATTAAGTGTAGCCCAAACTAGTCGCTGACAGTGTGGTGCAAAGGTCCTACAGTTGGCTACGACGTGCGCAGTCACCAGTTCAAACCCGACTCAGTGCAAAAAATTGTCTGCAGAATTATTATTATTATACTAATTATATTATTTTACAATTTCTACTTTTTGTTCTCAAATAAAAGATTATTATCGGAATATTTGATTTTAAATTAATACCGTAAAATATTTTTTGTAACAATAGTTGGTTTATTGATGTATTCTCGGTAATAATGTTGAAATTCGGAGAACCACTGGTTTTCCGTTATCGCTCCGCCGCCGCCGTCTCAATTTATCTGGCAACGACTGTAATTTAATAACTTTGGCACTCTTTAATCATTTCTGCCAATAGAGGTGAAGATCGCATCATCATAATATGAATGTTTAATGTTAGACTTGTTAATTGCATCTTACTAAAAATCTATACAAAAATACTGCGTCATTATTGTATTTGTCCATTTCAGATACACTGGTGCTGATCGCTGTTCTTCATGTATGTTCGTACTCATAAGTGCAATATTTATATTGAATATCCATTTTTTTTAATGTACAAACAATTTTTTTTTAGAATTAAATTTGTCAACAGCTACAGTCGTTATATTTATGCTAAATAGTTAATACGACAGTTACCCTTAAACGAGTATTTATAGTTAACCTATTGGTACATTTTATTGGTATAAGTAGTATGATTGTTAAGTTCAAATTAGGTTAACAATTACAATTTTATTTAATCGTATATGATAAATTCAAATTAAGAACGATTATGTATTCTGACCGGTTTTTTAATGTCACATAGTCGCCTATAAATTATCATGTTTTCATTATGATAATATTATGTTGGTACCTATTATACACGTTTAAGACGACTTCTTTTAGGATATTTCAACTGCAACATTAGTTTGTGAAATATCGGATTATTAATTATTAAGAAACGCATTGAAGCTGCATATTAAAGAAAATATATTATCGTCGTATATATTGTTGATTTCAATAGTAGGTTTACCTGTATCTAACTTCTCAGTGACACATCCGTATGTTATTGTATACTGTATAATGACATGACGTAGATAAAATTGTTTTTCTAAAGAAACTCGTATCGTTTTTATTGTGGCATTTTTTCGAGGTCGGCTGCGACCATAATATGATCAATCTCTTCGACTTACATCCACGAGGAATATTGAGCGTCGGTGTACTTTGTCGATACGAATATCACACATAATAAGTAGATAGGTATGGTATATACATAATATATCAAGACTGGCCATCATTTTTCATACATATCGACTAAGGCGGCGCACGTTGCGTGTCGCGCTGCAAACGCATTCGTTCTCGTTTGTTCGGGCGTTGCGCTTATTTATAGTATATTTTTCATTAATAATATATATGTGCGTGTGTGCGCGTGCTCCATAATCTCCTGCATAGATCGTCGGTCGAGAGCTAAGTACGATACCGGTCGATTATAGTATTATACTGCCGCCATCGTCTTCTTCTTTTTGCGCGGCGAGGCCGACGACGAGCGAAAAATAATTGGCCGCCACCGCGCGATATCGAGTGATTTAAAACTGGCCCGGGGACAGTATATTATAATAAATAGATGCCTCTTATATATTATATTATATTATATGTAGTACATTATATATAGTCGTATATATATAGTGGTCGAGCATTGTCTTTCGGACAAGCCGTGTATTATCGTTTTACATTATATTACGTATTATTATTATTATTGTGGAGTGTGTGTGTGTATATATATATTTATATATATTATGGACCCACTACCCGCGACGACGATAGCGGCGCATTGCGAGTGCAAAGGAGCCGAGAAAATACTTCTAGGAAAACTTTTAGTATCGTACCTGTCCCTCCTGTATATAGAGTAGGTATTATGTATAGGTTTTAGACAGGTATAAGTAATATTTCCCTGTTTATGTTAACAATTTACATTTTTATACACTTCATCATGAGATTGCATAATGTAGATACATTTTCAATTTTATAAGTTTCAAATATTTTTTGGACTGGATAATATAAACAAGATAAGAATTACATTCTAAAAATAACACTTGATCGTCAAATAGTTAAAAGCTATAACAACAATTTCAGAGTTCAGAAAATTGTATGTACTTATAAATTATATTTCTTGTATGATATATTTTAATATTTACAATATCAATGAGTTCTTAAAATGTATTGAATCTAAATAAAGAAACAAGCAATTTAGTTATTTAACTAAAAATAGTGCCTTAAATTATATTTAAATTACTTACAATAAAATATTAAAAAGTAACTTCGTTGCAGTAAATTGTAACTTAAGTTTCTCCTCAACACTGGTTATAGGTCGTATAAGCTAAACCTATTTAATCTCTTCACATATTTTAGTCAAAAAATGTTTACAGATAACAAGTTATAATGTAGTACGATATTAAATAATTAAGTTCATGAAAATAAGTTTTGTATAATTTTTATTACCTACGTATTTTCTGTGGAAGTTTTCAATTAAAAATCTATTTCACTAATTTCGGTACTACACAATTACATATGCATTTGTAGACTGTGTAAGCTAGTAAGCTACTCTAGATTTTCATAATAAATTAAATATTTGCATGATACGCATAACTATATATATACTATTAATTTATTATTCAATCATATATCATATTATTAGGATGTTCGATTGACTAGCACCTATCAACATTGTTTATTTGACAGAAATTAATCTCTAGTTTACTGTTGATCAACTAAATGATTCAAAGATTAAATATAGGTCAACCAATGATGAAAAAAAAATTAAACGTATAACTATCTTTATTTTTCATTGAAATTAATATTTTTACTAGTTTTATTAACACTTGACTAATATTCGGGCGTGGCGTTAGTTCGCATTTTCCAGTGTACAATACAATAATATGGAAGCCAATAGAAGTGCTACAATAACTTTATAACTTAACTCTATTGGCTTAAAGCTAGCGATAAATAATTTCATCTTCCCGTTCTATTGTCTAGATATTTATTATGCTGTTGTGGTGACAATGCTAAACGTTTTCTGTCGTTCTCGCGGTCACAGTGGTCGGACTCGGATGGGTAGAAAACGAGTCTCAACAGGGAGCCCCATTGTATGTTAAGACATTCTACGTTATTAATAATCTCACTTTACCTAATCTCGCTGTACGATGTATAATAATAAAGTACATACGGTGTAAATGTTGTGTACGGGTGTATATATGTGTATTGGGTATTCAGTATAAGTTTAATATTTTTCTCTCTAATCACGGACGAAATCAACATTCTCCGTTTAAATCGGCACTGCCAGTAGTCTTATAATCCGTGTAGTTAACATTGGTAATATTCTCGGTCGATGTTTAGAACGGCAAACGTGTGTGCATAGATTTTTATTTTTTCTCTTCAAAACGCCGTCCGATCAAAGTTCTGTTGCAGAACTGTTACGGATCAATGATATATTGCGGACACGTTAATACACATGAAATCGGTGTGACGAGTTTTTTTCTCTCGCCTTATTCTTATCTCGCGTGCCACGCGTACAATAACTTACTGCAATGCGTACAGTCTGGCGTATATAGTGGTCGTGAGTGATACGGGGGCACCACACCCGCAGTTGACGCGGTCACTGCCGGACGACCGGTGGCGGCGGTCCGAAAATCAAGATAACTTATTATTTTTCCGCGGCGGACTTTCTTTTCTGTTGTTTTTCGTCTCGCCGCGACGATTACTCGTCCTTTTCCCGCAGCTATCGATCCGGTCACGACCCGGCGGTAGGTGTACCTGTATGCATATTGTATATAATAATAATAATAATAATATATTGTAGGGCCGCCGTGCGGAAATGCAAATACCCGAGCGTACAGGGCTGTAATCGATCGACGGCGGCGGCGGCATTCCGATCACGCGAAAACCGTGTGCGATTTAAACGCGCGTTCGGACGTTATTGTAGACGTCTTATCGACACGTCTCGCCGCCGAGCGGTTGCAAAGTCATTTGAATTAAGCCAAATGCGACATTTTTGGCTGGCTTCCAAGTCACGCGCGCGAACGCCGCCAAAGACGAGTAGCGGCGGCGGCGGTGGTAGTTATGTAGAGGTATATTGTGTGTATATTCAATTTTAAACGTACCTACACTTGCCGCATATAGTCTTATATTGCCGAGACGAGGCGAACCTCGAGCATCGCCACGCGTCTTCCTGCGCACCGTCGTCGTTTCGTCTCTCTCACTAATTGCGGGTTCGAGTCTATTATGTGCGCTGCCACAAAGTCATGCAGATTAACGACGACCAACACTAAGCACACACACACACACACGTGCGCGTGCTGCGTTTCGGTATGTTTACGTGTTCGTTGGTTCACAATGTACTGAGACGCCGCACGTAATAAGTCGCCTCCCAAAGAGTTTTTTTCCGTTTGGCGCGTGGTCGCTAGTATTATAATTGTACGTGAAAACGACCGGTGGGCAAAAATATAATAATACATCGTTCTTGCGGTGCGAGTGTGTGTGTGTGAGTTGGTACCTTACGCACAGTAATTGTGTCAGCCTCCGAAACAATGCCCGGCGCTCGTAATACACAACATAATAAGATGCAACGGTTTATGTGAGCGGTGCTTAGATTTTTTTTGTTTTACCCATTGTATACATAATAATATGTAGCGGCCAACGGTGGCGATTATACCGCCGCGGTTTTGTGACAGTGACGGTGCAATGTAAACAAAACGCCTCTACGTACGTTGTTGTAATGTGCGTACGCAGCGACGGTGTCTCAGCGGCGGCGACAGACTTAAGACGCGGGCGGTAGCTTATGGGCCCGGCGAGTGCCGCATAGTAGTGGCAGCAACTGTAGAAGCACCAGCGACGTGCTTGTGCGCAATTAACCGCAACTATAATACTTCGGGCGCCAGGACGAGTTCACCGACCTAACGCGTATTTTATTTTTTTTTGTTTTGTTTCTCAAAAAATAATAGATGGATGAGTTTAAAAACCTAATTTGTCATCTCTGGCCGAAATTCCGCGGTAGGCTAAGGAATGCCATACGCATTCTTGTCTGTCGTAGACACTCAACTGTATAATTATTATACACTTCAGGTGACGAACTACATTTGAATATGTGACGCAGAAATCAACCGAATGGCCAACAGAACGATGTGTTTATTAAACTTTGGTTCACACGAGATACCTTATAATGCACACACTCTAAATAATATGGGTCGTTCAAAACGTGTGCGGAATATTCGGATCGACTGATTATTTCGTATATTATATAGGTATGTCTCTGGCAGTGGCGTACTGAGATTCGGTTGAAAAAAACCCGACAGCCGCACGATGACGGACTTTCGAAAACGTGGTCATCGTCGGCGGACGAAAAAAACGGGAGACGCGAGTAGAGTACGATGATTTTTACAGATATACAATAGCCATATATTATATTAATGCGCAGTTGACCAGTTCCCGTACAATAATAATGGACGTGGTTTCGGGACACCGAAGTACGAACGGTCGAAAAAACGATTAACCGCGTGTACGCAGAATGTCAAAATGATTCGCGAATCGGTGCACGTACCCATATGTATATGATATGCGGCGGAGGGGTAGGCGGGGTGGAGACCCGACCTGCAGCAAAAGTATTAACAGAATATAATAATAATAACGCGCGGCGCGATACCTATACATAATAATATTATATATTTATATATTATCTGTATGCCATGTGAGAGTGGGGAAAAAAATATAAATAATAATAATAATGATATAGAAAAAAAAACCGTCCTAGGTATACAGGTATTATATCGTATTATTCATTATTACGTGTATAAATATATATGTGTGTGTTTGTGTGAGTGTGTATAAAATATACGCTCGGTGCGCGTTGCTAAATGTGGAACTCGAATTGTGTAAGGAATTTGTTGTTGTCGTGTATTATATTATACGTGCGTACGTACATACATTCATACATATATATATATGTACACATCGGCTCGGTAAGTACGCGCTGCGGCGGCGGAGTATTATGTACATACGACCCCATCATCGAACTGGTTGGCGAAACGATGCCCAAATCCGTACACACGAAATGAAAGTAGCCGCCGATTGATGACAGACCCGAGTGCGTAACAATCTATCCGATGACGGTCGTTCGAGGTATAATGTATAAATTACATATATACGTCCAAGAGCCGCACGAGTGTGTAGATTTTCTTTTTATTTCTCTTCTCTTTTTCATTTTTTTTTTTTACCTCGAAGCGCTCGCGGAAGTGTTTAAATAACGCACCTGGTGTAATAGGTCCGATAAAAAATTTCAAAGTACCTAATGCTCGTGTAAAGTTGACCAATCTTCGTGAATCGTGATACACCCCTCGTACGTATATACGCAGATAATAATATTGACGTGTCGTCAGAAAATGATAAAATAATTTATACACAGGTATTTCCTCTAGTATTATATAATATCGTACTCGAGACGACGCTGTTGTGATGATGGTACTTGTTGTGTGGATTTACCTACATGAGGCGACCAAATATTTCTGAAAATTACACATATCTCACCCCTAAAACCGCCACTGCCATACATGACATCTCATCGTCTTCCACAGGCGTCACGCCGACTCGATGAGTTCCAAGGACTTATTCGGATATCTAAGGGATATTACGGGGAAAGTCGCCGGACATCCTAATCCGGATTATATGGTTAAATGACACATTCAATGAATATTGTTTTTCGTCAATAATAAAATTGTAACCAGGAATCGATCATGTTGAAAATTCTCCCCCCTCCCCACCAATATTTCTGTGTTCTCGTTTGGCGACCGCAATAAACGATGGTAATAACAATAATAATGATAATATCATTTTAATTGGCGTGGTGGAATCGCGAGCCCTCGACCATTAAATCGCGCATTTCTCCACATCACACTGCCCCCGCTGCACATAACACATACGAAGGTAAAATATTATAATAACATATGCAACGACCGACTCAGTGTTGGAACACGGACTATCGTCGTATCCGTATTCGTAATCGGAACGTTTATCACCGTAGGAATGCGCAGGATGCATAGGATGGTGGTCGGAGGGGCGACACAACCGGAAGCGGGCACCATTGCTGTCGTAATTGACCGCAAGTCCTAATGGATTCTATCGTTGTCGTGATTAACCGACGACGACGTTCATTAGGTTATCAGATCGAATTCATTAGACAGAATTATTATATGTTTTATTCACGGACTAAGATATAATGGACTGGAAACGACAAGGTGGGCTTGTGAGGGTTGATGGCCCGCAAAAGGTGTCTCTGTTATCATCAACACTCATAATCGAGAGTTTTTAGCGCTACCAGTGGTTTTATTTGGCGTCACAATCTAAACCATGATCGCGTTTTCGCGGGCTATTTACTTAGCCCCGTAAACACTTAGAAATGGTTATTTATTTATTATTAAAACAATTTTTAATTAATAAATAAATTTGAATGATGGATTTTCGTTAGTGCTGTGTAAAAGGATGCACCAGTAAAAAAAGAAATCCCAAGATTTCTTTTTTTAGTGCACCAAAAGCCAATTACTTAGCTTGGAAATTAGCAGTGAGTAATGCTAACTGTGAGGAAACAGTTGTAAAATTTGTATGTGCCGAACATTTTCTACCTGAAGATACAATAAATACCTATTTGTTACCACCTGATATTCCCGATGTAGGTATTATGTACATCCCTACTTTTATTTAATTTGTTGATACATAATTATTTAATTGTTTTATGTTATAGTATTTCGGAAAGTCAGATTTAGTTAGATTGAAAAAGGGGGTTGTTCCTTCCATTTTTTCTTCTGTAGACAAAACGAGTAATGACATTATATCTTCTGTCAATAATTTGATTTCTGATCACAACTATGCCAAGTGTTTAAGTAAACAAGTCAACAAATCAGTTCGTAGAGAATTATTCAGTGAAAATATAGATATTGAACCAGCTCAGTTAAATGGAGAGCCCATGAACAAACGTTTAAAATTATTTGAAGTATAGTTTTTAATTTAATTATTTTAATATTAAATAATATAATATACTTCTTTCAAACTTGATTTCTTTAGGGAACTATTGATGAGCTATTCACATTTAATGGCCTAAGAATACATTTTAGAAAAGCTATATTACCAGGAGGATGGACAACACATGTTACTCAACATAATATTGTTTTTTATAAACCAAAGTTTGATGATGGTAAAATGAAAATTGAAAAACAACTAGTTTTTAAAAGTACATTGGAAATATGTTTTTATGTTTATCAATATACCATTGAAATTGAAAATATAAGCAAGACTTTAAAATATCCAATTAGCTTAACAGATCTATCTCAAACAATTAAAATACTTGATTTAAAAACAATGTGCGTAGGTGGTCCAAGATCAATAGATTTTCCAGGTAAACATTATTCCTATCCATTTTGCCAATAAAATGCAATTATAAATTGATACTTTATTAGATGTATTAGATATATTGATAACTAGATACTTTGAAATTTTAATTGGTAATATTATTTTACTTATTAACATGAAAACAAATTATCATATTATATCTTAGTCCGTGGTTTTATTGAGAACCCTGTCGGATTCATCATCGTGCGATGCGCTAGCGAATGCCGATCTATCAGCATTTAAGGATTAATAATAACCTATTCCATTGTTTATCATATAGATATACCTAGGTCCTTTTTTTTTATCATTGTCCTCAATTACATCGGCAGCAAAGACTATTAGTCACAACTAAATAGGTATATGTATCATAATTCATAACTATCATATCAATTTGGGTTGAACAGGTCGATTTGCCTTAAGAAGTTGATCATGTTGATGCCTTCTGTGTTGAGATCTAAGGCCCGCGTCTAAGTATTTTGGGATGTGGATTTTTTTGACGTCTTCTCCGTATTTATGGCATTCAGTTATTATAAGTGCTTAACTGTTAAGTAGACGCCGCAGGTCGGGCCCTGGGGTGGTTCTTCTTTAGTCATTGATAGATTAATTTATCCTTGTGGTCTTATCCGCAGACAATTAATTACTTATTTTACTGTTTTTCTTCTCCGCTGCTTCAGCTATACGTTAAAAGAAACATTATTTATCTAATAATTAGTACTGTCGCCAAAAGTTCTAGGAGACTTCTTTGGAAGTGCGACGATATTCTGAAGACATCGATAGTATCGCGCAATAATAGAATAAAAATACAGGCCCGAATTGTGAGGTCGTCATCTTTATAATTCATGATAGTCGATATAGGCAATATAATAATAAAAATGATACGACTCATACACGCAGATCATTACATTATTAAATGGTGTTTGACGAAAAACACATTATGATAGTACATTCGATACGAATATTATTGTTACGATGAATCGTCAGTTTTACTCCTTGTGCGTGTCAGCGAGGCAAACTAATGTACATTGTTAATCTTAATTCTTAATGTAGGTACAAAAAAATGTAAACATGAAACTGGTCAATATTATTATATTAACTGGATTTCTATAACCTATTCATGTCAATGATATTCACTTAAGTTTTATTACCGAGTTATTAAAATACTAAAATTTCTCCTCGAAAATGAACCATAAATCAAATTGTGATAAAAGTAACACATTATTAATTGCAAGTTGAGTTAAGTATATTATTTGACTAAAAAGTTACAAACCGTTAAAAACTTAAAATGTCACTTAACATTATATTGTTGAATATAAAATGAATACTTATTAATGAAATTAGTTTTTCTTTGTTATATTCTTCTTCTTCGTAGTTGACGGCCTTTAAGACCAAACTGACAAACATATACCATACCATCTCTCTCTATCCTCTGCTAGGATTGTCCAATCAGCATTCGGTTCAGTCCGCTCCACATATTTTGACACCTGGTCTTCCCACCTCAACCTTGGTCTACCGAGTGGTCTTACGCCTTTTGGAGAGCCACACAGTACCTTGTGTACAAGTGCTCTTTCTTTACGCCATGCGTGGCCAGCCCGAAAGAGCCGCCTCTTTCTAATGTCGTCGACCATGTTTAGTTTCTGATATAGCTCTCTAATTTCCACATTATTCCAATTATTCCACATTTTCTTTGTTATATGAAATGAATAAATTTACAGTTTTTAATTAAAGAAAAAAAAACGGGATACTCTGAAATATAAACGTTTACCACGACGTATTTATATTGTAATAGTATGTAAGAACATTTAAAAAAACTTTACATTCAACATAGTCAGAAAGAAAGCATATTAAACTTGTCATGCGTATATTATAAGTAATAGTTATTACGATAAGTCTTCCAATGAAAATATCTTAAACGTACGTCAACACGTTTTTTTGTGTAGTTTTAACTATCATTAATATACATTTAAAACTCGATTATGTTATCGTAAGATTTCATTTAAACCACCACATAAAGTCTTAATTATACATTTAAACGACTTGTTTAAAGTTGAACACTGATAATCAGTTTAGAAACCAATCATTTACATTTACAAACGAATGCTATGCGTACAATAATTTCCATGTACCTACAACGTAAAAATAGGTCGAACGAATAGGTCACGATACGTAAATAATGTTTATTTCATGATTTACATACTAATCAATTGGTTAATGTCGGGGGACGGTGATCACGTAATATTAAAATGCGTTGGTATTTACGATTGTTTGATTGCAATTTATAAGTTATTGTAGTGGATTTATGTGCATTACAAACCAACTAAATATGCGCTAAAAAAACCCTAATTATGCACAAAAAATAAAAAATATGCATAAAAAGATGTGTAAAAAAATTTATTTTTTTAACATTTAATTAATTCAATAAATTAAAAATAATTTTCGAACCCAACTATAAATATTTATCTACTTTTCTTAATTTTTTATTTTTTATTTCAATCAATAAGAAAAAAAATAGGAATCAATTTATACCAAAAATGTAACCAAAATGTGAATTGCTAAAATGATTGTATTGATAATGATTTCAACTATATTTTCAAAAACCATTGATCGTCGTTTGTCAGTTAAAAAATGTATTTATCTTGAAAATGACCGTTTAACGTCTACAGAAGTAATAGGCATTAGGCGGAGATCTTGTGAAATATTAAGAGGGGTTCAAATATTTGATGACAAACAGACCCGTGGGGGCATTGCCCCCACACCTCCAACAAACTTATTTTTACATTAGATCACTCGTAAAAAATTGTTCTCGTTGACTCGTTATCATAACAACTTAAATAGTTACAAACATAAAAAAAAGAATAGTTAATAAACGATTTAAATTTAAATATTTCAAACATATTTGAACTAAGTTATTTATTCAAAATCTAAATCACAATCTCAAAAGAAATGTATTCCCAAGAACATCAAACAATAAGTAAAATATAATTTGGTATAAAATGCAGGTCAATACGGTTAACGATTCATTCAATCGCGATAAACTTTATGATATGTTTAATACAGCTATAGCGATAGTCCTATAATAGCTATCGCTTCTCGAGAATTAACAAAAATTAGGAAAAGAAATAATATTTTTCCCATCTAAAATATAATGGTTTAATATGTTATTTAATATAGATGGCCAATTGGTACAAAGTATGTACAATATTAGGTATATAAACACAATATAATATTATTGTGAATTGTGACTTAATTGTTCGGTATGTTACCGTAAATAATAATAATAAATATTGGTAAATAGTGTGTATGTAATGTACTAGGTACACTTATATAATTGTGGATATAAGAATATAAAATAATGAAAAAAGTTCTGCAAACTGTACAAAATTACGGTATTGTTTGTTTAATATTCTTAGGGGGTCTTTAACTTCAAATCATTTATTTTGGGGGAATAAGCCCCCCCCCCCCGATCTCTGCCTATGGTAATGGCGCGTATTTAAAAAAGACCATATCATTTGGGGACAAATCTTCACTTCTTTGAATTAATTCATGTTCACCATTTAAAATTTGTAATATTATCGTGCATAATAATCGAAACTATAAAAATATAATATTTTTTTTTGTTGAAATATTAAATTATAATTTAGTTATCACCCTGTAGATTGTATACAATACGTAGATTGTCATACTGTAGATTAGCTATATAGTTAGACATTTAGTAGGAAAGCGAAAATTCAGAGGTGACATATTTGCAATATTGTGTGCATGCGGCAGTTACAAATGTTAGCTATAATATTATAATAATTTAGTTTCTATTATGTTAGTCGAGATATGCGACCCGTTGCCGATATACGTGTTTGAGTGCATTTTTTATTATTTAATGTATTAAAATCCTTATTATTAATTTTAACTTAACATTGCTTGGGTTACTTTATTTATCTCTTCCTTTCAACATTTTTCTTATGTATTATAATACTATATATTTCAAAAATGTCTAAAAAAAACAAAAAACATCGAAATATGCATTATAAGATGAAATATGTGCTTATTATCATATAATATTTTTTTTGGATTACGTATAGCAGTGTATTGGGGTAGGGTGTTTCTCTAACGTAGAACAGCCTCTCTGGTTACATGCCTGCGTCAGAATCAATACAGATAGCCCGGTATCCTGTTCACAGTAAAAAAAAGTGGCTAGTTGGATTCCAATTTTTTGGTTTAGCGGGTGAAAATGAAATTACAATCAACCTGAGCCTACTGAAACTATTGTTCTTGCAATAATCTTTGCCCATGAGGTTCATAGTCTGTTATGTGGGTAGCCTACAATAATCCTTGTGTCGATCAGACGAACATATAGACATCGATTCGCGTGCGGAAAACAATCGAATATTCGTACAAAGACATCGTCAGGTCGTCCGCGATTGTGTATACAATTACAATTTATTATTTATCTTCTGTGCCACATATATCGTTACAATAATATATAACGTACTCAGATGAGCTACCTCATCTGCACACGAGCTGGCGCGCTCACTCTCGAGTTTCGACCGTGGGAAGCGCCTCCGATTGTGCAAACGCACACCACGGTCGCTGTAGTGAAGCACGCGAGCGCGTAAACTCGGTCTCACGGCGAGCACCTGGTATACATACGTAAGTATTATATTGTATGTAGATAATAGTTGTATTATTATTATTATTATTATTATTATTACGTCTGATATAATATAATAAGTCATTTCCGAGCGAAAAATATTGCACGCCCGCACAGCTACCGCGTGCCAGCCACACGGGAGCCCCGGCGCACGACTTAACCCGGTCTTTTTGACGAGCCGGACCACCCTGAATTGATAATTTTATGTTTAAAAAAATATCGTCATGCGCAACGGATACAAAAAAAATGAAAAATTGAGTTACTGCTATGTCGTAGTAGAAATTTATTCGCACTGTCTCCTACGAAAACGGCAGTAACTGTATCGTGATTTTCAACACAGTAAAACGCGTCTAAAAATAGTTGGAAATTGGTGAAGTCCCACGAAAAGAGAAGCAACTTGAGTTACGTCGTCATAAAATACATTTTACCAGCGACGACGGACTTACATTGAGTGACTTCTTTTTTCTTCGGAATGTATTTTTCTTTTTAGGAAGTAAGAAGTAACTACGTGTTATATTATATTATTATTAATATTATAAATTAGGTATATTTACAAATTATAATAATACAATATTGTTATCGCTGTTTATCTTTTTTTTTTAAAAAGTATTTGAAATACTTTTTGAATAAATTTGTATTTGTTTATATTGTTTATTAGGGAATGAAAATATTATCACGAATAGCAGTTTAGTTTGTCGTTGACCGACGACGTTATCTCTATCTATTTTATTACTTTCTGTAAATCTTAATATTTATAGTACCTTTTTCGTATAGAACGATATTATCCATGATAAAATATTTGTCTGATCTTGGTTTTTTTTAAACTATTGTATGTTAATATTGCGTATTAATAAATAATAATAATAAATTATATTCATACCAATTATTTTATTTCATTTCATTCATCTTCTAGTATTGAACGTAGCTCATATGTCAGAGATGGCGAACTTATGACATGCGCACACTATTTGATACGCTGGTACAAAAAGGTTTGCCATCCCTGTCATATTATGGTATCCATATGCGATAAATGAGAAAACAATTTTGGAAAAATGTATGGTATGGATAACTGTCGCTATAAGTTACATAGCTGTGAATAAAACAGTTTCCATTATCGGCAAAAATCTTTTTCATGTCGCAGAATTCGTTTGTTATTAGTTCAAAATGAGGTATGTTTGTCTTATGCTCACAGTACCTGTCCAATAAGTAATAACATACAACATTGGTCCACATTGACTCGACCATGTTCTAAAGTATTTTAAACTAATTCCTTATAATTTATCGTCGAGTCTATTAAGTTTATCTTCTTTCATATAAACAAATGTTGGTACCAATCTAATAATAATTTATGAACGTGCAGAGTCCGCGAGAGATGCGATCGAGCTATATACTACACGACAATGGTGTGTTCTCGTTGTATAATATTATTATATTAATATTATACACACGCATTTAGTTTTTTTTATTATTATTATTAATATGGTCGTTATTACGCCGTTTTCCTTTTTGATATTATTATGTACTCTCGGTTCGAGGACCGACTCGATAATTCATCAAACGCCGCCTACCTACTTACAGTTTTGGGGGGGGGGGGGTGTACCCATATCATTACTGCGCGCGAGCGGTGAGAAAACAAATACGCGACGCGATTATAGTTCGCACGCGAGAAACATTAATAGTTTAGTGACGAGAAAATTGCATGGTACGAGGTACAATAATATTAATAATATGTAGCGGATAAATTGCGCGTATCTCCCGTCTCTCAGCTCGACTCGAATGTCATGAAACTAAGAAATGGTTATTATATCTGCAGGCCGGCGCCGCGGCGGACATTTGCAGGACCTGTTTTGCAGCAGGATGGTCTCTCTAGGCAGTGTTCGGCAACCAGCTGTTTCGCGGCCGCGGGCCATACATTATAATATTATATGTAACTAATTAGGAATGGCAGTGATATAATGTGATATTATAAAGTAATATACGTACGTAAATAGGACCACATCGTTATTCAAATTCAAACAGTATCAAGCGTTTGTAATAATATTATATATATGTACCTTTAAGTACGTTATTGTTTAGAAATCAATGTGTGACAATTTTATGGTCGAGAATAATACCGACTTAAAATCGCGATAGCGATCTACGTAAGGTATATGTGACGGGGATATATTATATATACCCAAGCCTGTGTAAGTTGTTCAGGATAATTTTTTTTTTTAACAAGTTATATGGAAACTTACAATTAACTTATTAAACTTGAGTTTAATTTTGTAATTTAAAATAATAAAAAGTAAATATTTTTGAAAAATGCATCATTATTAATAATTTAACGTTACATAGATTTAATTAAAAGTAACTCGTTATAGTTTAAATCAATAAAAATAAGTCGAGTAAAAAATTAAGTTAAATACCTAATATCTTTAATTCAACAAACAATTTCACCGGCTGCACTTTATGAAATTATTATATATGTATATATATAAACAATATACCTAGCCTTGTATATATTATACAAAATAAGTATATATTTTTGATTTTTCGATTCTTTTTTGGTGTAATTAAAAACTATTAATTACTGCTTCATCAATTTCTCGAGGAAATTTATCAAGTATTACTTTTGAATCCAATCAACTTTTCACTTATATTGCCCACTGTGTTTACTCTGTCCAAAGCTTCTTTTACAAGCGAGGGAAATGTAGATTTTGGTATAGTGTTCAGTATGGTATTTTTGTTCTTCCATTGGCTTAAACAAAATCTCCAGGCTTGTTTTAATGGATGAAAAAAACAAACATCCAACGGTTGAGTAATACGGGTGGAATTTTTTGGTAAACAAGTAAATATCACATTAGAAATTTCACTTTCTTTGATAACTTCAGGGTTGAAATATGATGCCATATTGTCACCAATTAGGACTTTTTTTTCCAGGTAAACGTCTAGCATGAGGCATAAAACATGTGAAAAACCAATCTTTAAATGTTATCAAATCCATCCAGCCATGTGAGGCACAATTAAATCTTGAACCTTTTGAACTACATGCATTTAAGCAGCAAGGAGCACCTTTTGGCCCACCAACTGTCCATGACTCCCAAATTTTTGCTGATTGGTAGACAACATATGGAGGCAAAAGTGTACCACTAGCAGAGCCACATACCATTATAGTTGTGGCAGACTTTGAATGATTTTGTACCTTAACGGGATACCTGGTGCCACGTTTAAAAAGGACTTTTAGTTCACCAGGGTCATCTTGTAAATTTGACTTATCATAGTTAAAAATGTTGTCTGGTGGAACATTTTCTGGGACTTCATTTAAATTATCAAAATATTCATTTATTATTGCAGACGAAACATCTGCTCTCACTTTAGATATATCTGTGCCTAATCTTTGACCAATAATTTGATGCCTTTTCAACAAACTTCGGGCCCAATCGTCTCCTGGCAAATTATCTGCTCCAAATACTTACACAATGACACCTTTACTGTCCAAATATGACTTGGCTACAATTCTAATAAATAAAAATAAGTAATTATCTACTGATAAAAGTAGTAATAGTAACCATTTTCTATAAATGATTCTAAATTATTATACATGTTCATAGTATTTTCTCTTGTTGAGCTTTTTAAAAACAATTCTGGTTCTACCCTAAACTACAACCGTTAATGTAATTTATAATATGTGCTCCTTCTGGTAAATAAAAATATTCCCCTAATTAAATACAGTACAATTATGACGATCGTATTTTCTTTTTTTAAATATTTAATATTGCTGGCATGTATGAAAGTATACACACATTTTCAAACATATTTAAAACTACTACTCTTTGATAACAATATATTCAACGTTGCCTATCGTTCTTTTAATAATTGTACGCTTTTTTTAAAAATAAAAATGTTGATTATTATCAAAAGTAATAAATTAAGTACATGCTCCATTTGAATGAAAAGATTAAAAGATTTTTTTAAGATGTTTTTCTAAAAAAAAATGAAACACAAAGTAATAAAATACATCGAAATACCTGTATATGGTAAGCTATATTTTATTAAAGTAATATTAAATTAAAAGCTACCTAACAGTTCTGACTGCAAATGTGACATAATTTGTATCATTAAATTAATATTCTCTATATTATTGTAACTTTGATAATACATTTTTATTTTAATAATAAATTCATCGCATTTCAGCACCTAAATGTATATATTTACTATTTTACTTTAATTTGTGACTCATGAGTAATATTTGCTTGCAGTTTAACAATTTACTTAATAAATGCTCGTATTCCTGGTTTTTTGTTGGTTTGTGTTTATAAAACTATTGCATTTATAACTTTTTGTTTTTAAAACTTTAACGCAGTTATGTATATTTTATACTGTTATTCATACAAAAGCAACCGTCTTGGGAGCTTATGAATGCCTTATATCATTATTTACTAATAACTTGTTTGAACATTGATCGCACGTACACTATTAAAGTGTAATAAATTTAGCAAAAAAAAGTATATACCAATACAATTTTGAGTACGAACAAAGTCATTTCGAACCTCTGGCACGGACGAAAGTTCTGTAAGTCAAAAATGACAACCATAACCATGTATTGAGAGTATATTATTTATGGCTAAAATAAAATTATTGCGAGTGTTTTAAACAATTAGTTGATACCTATATTGATATAACTTTTTAAAGGACTGTAGTTATATTTTACAAGGTTATTTGCACAAAACCAACTATTTTTAACCAATTTGAGCATATGAATATTTCATCATAATTATTAAGTAATTTGTTTGAACATTGTTTACATTTTATAATGTAATAAATATACCAAAATAGTAAATATATAATTTGTTTGTACAGTTGAACTCGTTTTAAGCCTCTAGTGCAAATAATGTTCTCTAAGTTTAAATTTAAGTCAAGTATATTTTTATTAGGCCTTTGCTTAACCAATGGCTTCAATAATCTAAATTTGGTTTGGATCGATTTTTTAATTTTTTCTTTCAAAAAATAAACAATATTGGAATAGCCTTTCTAAAATAATGAATTTGCTTTTAAATTTATAGCTTACCATACATATCTTTACATACTAAAATCTACTAAATGATAGCAATCATTACTTAATTACTTATTGAATATCAATCGTTACGCTCGAAGATTGTACACGCATTTCATATAATATCTTTATATGTATTAAAATTAATTTAAAAGTTTTAAAAATGTTCTAAATCCAGGGAACGAAAATTCTTCTTCTTAGGTTAGGTTATTATTATTTTTTTTTTTAACGAAATCAAGAACAAAAAAGAAAAAAAAAATTTCCCCGTCCGTCTTTAAATCCTAACTCTAAGCCATTCACCACTAAGAATATATTACGAACATTTATTACTCATGCAATTAACATATTTAAAATACTTACTAATTATGTTTGATACCAGGATTAGGACTTTGATGTTGTTATAATTGAATTAATAATATACATATTTGCAACAGAAAAGTTAATTTTCACTTTCAACTTAACTTCCTGAAATTAATTTTAACTTAACTCATTGTTATTGATACGGATTTAATGAATCACGAGTTACTTGTAATAATGATATAATGAGGACCATAATATTATTATTTAGATTTTCATTTGCACAACAAAACACGCGTTTTACATAAAATTACATACGTACATGGAGTTCTGTGTTCGTATAAAATTATTGTTGGCGATTACCATACACTTGCATCGTATATTATTAAAACGTTGACCTAAAACCTCGTTTCATTTTTACTGTTTTCATATCAAAATTTAAAACGCATCATCGTGTATGGTATAATATCGTCGACCGGTGTTGCGCTGCAGCTAGAGGTCGTCGCGACATTATATTATTAATTTATTTCCATTGGTATCTTTCATGCGGATGACGACGTCGTTCGTTTTATCTGACACGATTGATCGCGTCGGGTATATAGTTAAGACCGTCCAACTATACGCTATAGGTCGGGCAAATTACTCGCGTCTATATCATTACGTATTATAAATCATTCGTCCTCGGTACGATACTCGATAAAATCGATGACATAAATAAAATAATAATGGGTAAATACATTATTATAACATAACAATACTGCCGTAAAATAATATACTGTATTACGATCGGCCTGGAAGGGATTAGAACTATACCGAAAATTTTTGAAAATCACGATTTGAGCGTTTATATAACCGTAACTCGCCTTATCTGATGCATTTAACGTGCGATTGTAAATGTTATTATGATGTGCAAAACAAAGTAATTTCATTATGTGTGAAATCTAAATTAAAACTTAAGAGAATAATATTTTCCTTATTTGTATCATTAATGAACATTGTACAATCCATCGATTAAAAAAAAAAACCAATCCAACAAAATGTATGTTTTTAATATTTTACTACAGAATAAAAATGTAAATTGGGAGGCTCTTTAAAGTGATGGGCCCTATGTAAATGCCAGCGCCGCCTGCCTTCCCTTAACGGCGGCCATGATGTACCTATACCGTAGCTACTCGTTTTTGGTATTTTCTTTTTTTTTCACCCCAAAACCATCGACGATCGTGTATAATATCACACAAGCATTATGTATACAGCGTGCATATCGTAGAAATAGAGGTTGGTTGGAAATACACTTACCTACACGACTCGAGTGTGATTATCTATTCCGCGCGTATCGTCGCTAACTGCACACGCGAACTGCATATTGGTACACACCGACACACAGCGGTTGCCTACAATGCTATTACTGTACGTGACGATTTTTTTCTCATTTCATCCACCCCGTCCGGGTAGATCGTCTTTTATTTTTCTAATTTCTTTCTCTCCGTACGCCGTTTTCACCGAGCCGGCCATTGTCTCCTCCTAATAGCCGTGGCGTGCGACTATGATGCGTGTGCGCGCCGCCGCCGCTTCCCACGGGGTTAATTGAAATTGAAGACGACCTCGGGCCGCCGCCGCACACTTCTACGTATAGGTACATTGTAATAGGATGTACGTAACGATAATATTATGTGTGGCACACACACGCAGGCGGATCGAAAAGCGAATAGGAGTTAGGAGTAAGAGAAAAAAAAACAATAGGTCGATGATAGTGTCTCCGCGTGGAGGCCTAAACGCGGCAATTATAATATATATTATTATTGTTGTTATTTCACCTAACCCAACGTATATGATAATAATAATAATAATAATAATTTATTATGTGATATACTCGCGTGCGTCTAAATCGCGGAGGGGTGTAGCCCGTGTGCTCGTACGATTGAACCGTGTTGCGTTGCATAGGATAATAATATAATAATATAAAATTAATTATATAATATGCACAATATGGGTCCGCAAACACGACGTCCGCCGAGAAAGCCGACGCAAAGTCCTCGATAGAAATGGCTGAGGTAGTATCACCAGCCGTGCGTGGAGTGTGCTTAAATAAAAATAATACTCATATATAGGCGCGACGCGCACCCCGGGGCCGTCCACATATATAATAATATTGTAATCCTTCTTATCTCCGTCGGTCGGCCGTTCTGTGGTATCGCCTCGCCGATAACGCTCATCATTTTAATATCATAGGTATGTATAAAATTACCTCTGTAAAATAGTGTAATAATATTATATACGGTACCTATTATATAATTAAATGTGCGGATGAATGTTGCGCGTGTGTCACACACTTGTTGACGTGTGAATGTTATCAAATGTATTGCTTCAATATTGTAGCAATACAAATGATAATATTCGCAAATCAACAAGTCTGCGTTCACCACACTCGCATTATTCTTATTTAATTATATACATGCGTACACTTCCGGATACGGCGGTCGCACTCGTATCGCACATAGTTCGCTATAGGACATCGAACGAGATACCTACCTAAAGTGCGTTCTTCTTCGGCATCGCCCAGTAGGTATGTAGTACTAACGTACATACAAAATAATTACCGAGAGTGTAGGTCAATACTACCCGTGTAATGTAATGTCATCGGAGATAAAAACTGTTTGTCAGAGGTTTTATTCATTTTTTGTTATGTTTTATGGCATGGTCACAATTTTGGTTTTCAGACCGATTTTCGCGTGGCCTTTTTTCGTAACACCTAAAAGCTAGTATTGAGGTAATGGCATGGATCTGATAGTATATATTTTCATATTTTAAAACATTAAGGAGTAGTACGTTTACGTTCGATGAATTTAAATATAAGATACTAAAATCTTCAATATGAATGCTGAATATTTAAAATTACACGTATGGATACAATGCAAATGTAATAAATCACGTGGTATTTATACTGTGAACGAGTTACGTCCGCGTTGACGATTTGGGAGTTCCCATCTCGTTGTGAGGTATAACGAGCGCACTTGGACGAGTGTTCTCGAGTTATCGAAGGATTGTGTTCGTGTACGCGATTCAAGTGGTGACGGAGGAGGAAAATAAGAAGAGAAAGAATGATCGCGCGCGTCCGTCGTGTGCATAGTGGTCGTCGCCACGGTGTGTGGTCCGCGCAGAACACCCCCTGAAGAGATCTCGTGGTATAATAATTATGACGATCGTTATTATTGAAGAACGATTAAGACCAAGCTACTGGGCAAAAGCGTCTAAATCATTTTAAATATACCTTCCTGTACAAATATATATGAATTATTATCCAAAACCGAACGGCGTTTTTTGTTCTTATTTTATAATGATGATGTATAATGATATTATTTTATAATATATACAGCGTGTCCTGTCTTGTATTATATACTACTTAATATCTCAAACAGATAAACCTTAGATTGAAGTACGGTTTCCAGTAAAGTCTAGGGCCGCTAGGAGGAGGTACACTGCACCCGATACAGAATACACATTTTGGTACAAATTTCAAATTTAGGATAGCAACGTTTATTTTTGTCACCAGAAATGGGTGTATAATTTTTTTTATAGTAATTTTGATTCACGACTGGTCCCAAACCTAATCACTATGACTGTCACAGCGGCTCCACCTTTTTTAAAGTTTAAAAAAATTCAAATGATCTTGGGTTTTTCTTTGATATTTGGTATTGAGATGAATGAAGAATTTATTTATTCAATTAATAATCATTAACGGCCGTCATCGGCGCTAAGGAAAAATATCGTTGTGTTTCCGGTTCCTATACCAGTTATGAATTATTAGAGCAAAATTGCGATGGTAAGTTTTTATTGATTTCAAACCACATTATTATTATAAATTATAATTTAGTACATTACGTGTATACATTATTTTACAACCCATTTATTTACACCCATGGACATGTTGCGATTGGCGGCCAGTTGTGAACTCGCGTCGGATGAATTACCACGGGTCTCGCGGTGTGTGTGTGTGTAACACATCTCGGGTATACCTACATTACACGCCGCCGTTATCTCGAGGCACATCGAAAATGCGAAATCAATCGCAGAACGACCGGCGTATTGGCCAGGCCGTGGTAGGCGCGAGTAGGCATAATACTCGTTGTCCGCCCTAACACTCCGGCGATTTATATTATTATAATATTATAGGCGTGCTTGTCTCGTTAGGGCGTAGTCCGCACGGGCAGGTGACGACGATAGCAAACGCAGTAAATGCAATTTAAAACCAGACCGTGCACCGTTTTATCACGTGTCGCGCGTGGGCATTTCGTTGTACTTGCAGCGGCGGCCGTGGTGCGAATGTCCAACGGCGGCGTGTGCACATTATAATACGATTTGGCGAACGAACGATACGGAAATCGGAGTGATAAAAATAAATGTAGGTTCGTTGCAGATATTATATTATAATACGTACAAATAAAACCGAAACAAGCCACGAACACGCCCCGACAAATGTATCGTCGTCGTCGTCGTCGTCGTCTCTCGCGCGCGTAATTTTACGATGTCAACTCGAGACGCCTCGCGAGAAAAAAAAAGTAATAACAATAAAGAAAAACCTCCGAATAATTTCGCCTGTTTTTCTGTACTCGCATATCTTTGTATTATATCCGATTTCCGTAACAGGTCTGTCGTGTATCCTTACCGTTCGCGGGAAAATGTTAATGTTTCTTTCTTAGATTTGTATTTTTGCAAAATCTGCAGTAAAAAATAATGGACAATGTAAATTGTTGTTATATGTCCCGTTTCAAAACAGTCGAATCTCGATAACTCGAAGTTGGCAGAAAGGGACTTACGACAAACCGGGACTATGGAAACTTTATCGACATTTGATTGTATTATAGAGTGAGTGCAATTTCGAGACAAACTAAACAAAATGTGCAGTGACTCTCTCACTATATTGGTACTGTAGTAATATTATTATGTATTATAATACAAACGTTTTTGTGCGCAGACGAGAAACAATCACACCCAAATATCGTTAATCGAGTCGAGCTCTTTTTTGACCGGAAAACGTATCGCTATAGGTATTGTCGAGAACAAACACTAAACCCACGCAGAATACGCTACGAAAGCGCAGTGTTTGCTTTACTCGTGGTTACAGCAAGACCATAAATCGCAAACACATCGGTATAAAATAAACAAGGGCGGACAATGACGATATCCGGCGGCGGCGTCTTCGGTCCGTTTCCGGTGTGCGCGATTGTCTCTGCAGAAGAACGAAATATTTTATGTCTAATCCAAAATAATAATATCTATGTAATAACAACAACAACAACATAGTTTCACGTTTATTATAACGAGCATTACAATACAGCCATATCACGGGAGCTTGTACCTATTTGTATTGACTTTTGTTAAGTAAGAATAAAATATGTCTTAAATAAAAAAAAAAACAAAAAATAACCATGAAAGTTAAATAAAATCAATTGTTTCGAGGGGAGAGTGTCCGTACTTGGTATACTGTCTTAAAATAAAGAAAAAAAATCTGGTAGTATATGTACTAGTTAGAATAGACACTCAGCTGTGTGGGTTTACGTATCTCTGTGGTATGGGGGGGGGGGGGTGCCAGACCCGGAAAACCCCCCTCCCCTTGGTGTGTCACTGATCAACACCGCAAGCAGTTACAAATGTGCACATTGCATGGTAGTTTAATTATTATATCACTCAACTAGGCGTATCCGGGGATATCTTACAGAGATCACCGGGATCAAATAACAAACATTGCCAATCTCAAAATAACCTCTCTTCCATGCCTCTAGGAGTACTGATATAGTAAATATATATGTATATCTAATAAATGAACTTTAAAAAATACATTTTAACTTCAAGATAAGTGTTGTTTACCGGTTATCGCAGCTGCGGGCGGTTTGGGTATGACTAAATGAGTTATTGGTTTTCTGTATAAAACTTAAAAAATCCACTAGGCCACCGAAAAATCGTTGTTTGCTGTAACGATATTTAATAAATGACTTACATTAATTTACTTTATAATATATAGTATCACTTGAGAATATCTTAATAGCTCGTTTAAACAAAAATATGTGTTTAGGATGGCAAACATTTTTTTCCTCCTTATTTTCGTAAAGTATTTTANGTGTGCACATTATAATACGATTTGGCGAACGAACGATACGGAAATCGGAGTGATAAAAATAAATGTAGGTTCGTTGCAGATATTATATTATAATACCATTGATTATAAATACTATAGATTGCTCACTGGCCGGTTTTTCGGTGGCGTTCATTAAAACTCTTGATAGATGGCGATAAGAACAAACAATATTAATAAATTCGTATTTTATTCCAAATGCCGTAATCGCGATTGTCGCGGTGTGGGTATAACTGGTTTTTATCGTCACTCGCTCACTCGTTAGTCGTCATGACGTCGACGACTCCCGATCCCGAAGTCCGACTTCTAATAATAATCAAATAATCACTATTTTTATTTTGAATGATTTGGTCGTGTGCGCTGTGTCTACGGGCATTATTTTTATTTTTGTTTTACGTTACCGATCGATGTTCACTGAAATGAGTGACTATTTATTTTGCTCTCCGCTGATCGCCATTACAATAATTATTTATATTATTAATTAATAATCAAACCTTCAACTATTGTCTATTAACATATTGAGAAAAGAAACTAATTTAGAGCGTTCTAATTTACTATTAATTATAAGAGCTGTTAGAAAATTAAGAAAGAGTGAACTAAAAAATATTGGAAAGATGAGACCCATTTATTCTTAATTTATTTACGTAGGTATTTTACTCAAATAAACAACTAATATTCCAGTAATTATTTTATATACCTATAATACCTAGGTACAATTAGTAAATCATAAACCATTAAGAGTTTGAGTTAATGATATTGTTGCAATTTTTATTATTAAATTCGATGGAGCTTTAAGTCCTTATGTTTCCTCAACAAAATCAAAAGTTTTATTTTAATGGCTTTCGATTTCTGAAAACATTTTTTGAAATATATTCACGTTTACAGAAATAATTATACAAACAATAATAAAAATTTACAACTACAAGGTTCAATTAATATACTGTATTTATAAACATTTATTTTTATTTATAACAGGTTAATTTTTAAGATTTCTTGTAAAATGTATACAATATAATGAAACAAATTTTTCATTAAAATGTCATGTAGGTACCTACCTATTCATTTTATTTAAGTTATTACTTAAATCATCAAAAGTATACGTACTTTATGCAGCACCAATCAATTATTTATTTTTAAAAATTTTTAATTTGTCTGCATTTTGTAATTCTCTTTTTTTATTTGAATTGTCATTAATCCATTTGCACTGTTTATATATTTTTGTTTATATAATTTTGTCGAAATTTGATCTTTAAATACTTATAAAAAATGTTGCCAATATATTTTTAGTATTTTTAAAATGATATTGTAACAATGTGTAAGGATGAGGAGCCTTGTATTAAATTTTCAAGTTTTTCGACCCAACAAATAAAATCAAGCATAGCAAATTTAACCGTATGGTAAAAATTTAATTATAAATGAAAGTGCACTAAGAACATTTGAAAAAAGGGTAGGTATCTATTCTGTATGCCATGTAAATAAATACAAAAGTTAAAATTCCAGTAAATATTTTATATAGGTATCTATTTTATACCTATGCACAAAACACAATTAGTAAACTATTAATCATTAACAATTTAGGCGTATTTTTAGTTCTTTTTTTACACACATTTTTAAATATTTACAAATGAAAAAGTATAATACAAATAAAAAATACATAAAACAAATAGTATAGATACTGTATATAAATTTAAATATATAAATAATAAATGTTATATAATAATATACTAGTAACCAGTAACCACTTACCAATAGTTGAAAAAAAATCTTATAGTCTAAAACTTTTAGCTATAAATGAATTCATATAAATTATATAAAATGATATATTGAAATAAGTACCAATGTTCTATATAGAAATATAATATTTTCTAAAATCGCATTCATTTATGTTCAAGCACACGGAGTTTGGCTGCATTTTGGTATCCTTTCCTTTCAATATTTGTACTTAACCATTTACACTCTTTGTAAATTTTAGTTCGAAAGAGTAAGTGTAGTATGTATATATAGTGATTTTTACAAGAAGTACTTTTTAAAACAGAAGAGTGTTTATTAATTTTTTTTTCTGCACTAGACATAAGTTGTTCTAAAATTTTTTTCCCAGACATTATCTCAGGAAATTTACTTTTGAATAAGTTTAAACATAATGTAACCACTTTTATCAAATTATCTGATGGAGCTTTTAGACCCTGAGATGCACCTATATGATCATATGTTTTATACATTAGTAACAATTCTTTTTCATCACATAAATTTTCTTTTGGTTTAATTAAATCACAAAAAGAACAATTGAATTTGTCCATGCATTTTTTGGCTAAATAGCCAGCAAAATAAATTATGGAGCATGTTTCTAATGATACTTCCAGTGAGTTTGGGATCTCAAATAGTTGGGTGCTTGAATCAGAATCAGATTTTGTTTGTTGATCGCTATCAAAGTTTGATGTTTCTATTATATCCGTAGGATTTGAAGTATTTATATTATTTATCACATCTTTTAAAACATCGATTGTGAGAAATTCGTTATCATCTGCTTCACAATTATTACACGTTGATATACATTTCATCAAGCTATAAGAACATATATGGCTAAAACAACAGCGGAATGTTCGGGCAGTAGGATTTCGATTATACCCATTTTTTTGTCTCATAATCGAAAATAGATTTTCTAGAGCATCTTGTGTTAAGCGATTGGTAAGTAAAAAAAATTCTTTTTCAGGTTGAGAACTATTTATATCAGTTTTTTCATTATTATATAGTTGTAAAATGGCTGTAGTTGTCCAAATAATTCCTGTAAAACAAGGTGGAACGCTTGATTTTTTAGTCTTATGACATATTTTTACTGCATTTTTGAATAATGATCTTGCTTTATTTAAATTATCAAACACTAATTTATTTTTAGTACTCATAGGCTTTCTGTTTGGGTTTGGATCAGACAAATTTTTACTATTAGCTGAATCGAACATTTTGTTGATAACATCAATAAACTCGGAAGTATTTACTGCAGAGTTAGATTTAAGTTGTCCGGTTGCCACACATGTCTTAATTGCTGCACTTACAGAGTTACTTAAAAGTTGTATGGCGAGCTTACAGCTCATTTTTTGGAACGGGTTAGGGTTTAAATGCGTTGGAGTTATTTTGGGCATAGCTCGTGCTGTTATTGTGTTATTATTTGTGTCAATTTCATAAGTTTTGCGTATATCTTTCATGGATACTATATTATCATCAATCTTAAAATCTCCCGTTAGTAAATTATTCCTTATACTCTTCATAAGATGTGGCATATCATAAATCAAAAACAATCTAGTCTCACATATTGTTGTTGATGGATTGTCTTCAGTTGCTCCGAGTAGTGAAAACATTCTACGGTTCTGAGTTCCTTGATCACATACAATGCAAGATGGCAGTAAACCAACGTGTAACATTTTTTCCACGGAATCCTTAATAATTTTTACCAAATCATCGCCTTTAATTCCACTACCCGTAAAATAATATGAAAAAGGAAATTTCCAATTTTTAATAAGTCCTCGCACCATAATCACTAAAGCGTGAGAACCAAGCTTTTGAGTACGACCTATTGAACCCAAATCTTCAAATCCCTCTATTTCATCAATAATTTTATTGTATTCAAGTGATTTCATAATTGAAACCTCATCCAGTAATATAACACATTTTTTCCCATCATACGACATATCCGATATTTTAAGTTTAATTTGTTCTAAATATTTTTCTGAAAATCCAGTTGCGTAATTTATGGAATTTAGCCAACGACGTACGGTACATTCTCCAGGTAATACAATACCATTTTTACGTAAGTACTTGTAAGCCGACGGAGATTTGTAATATAGGGACAATGCCACTTTTTTTTCTGTACTTTTCCATGGTTTTCGTTTCTTATGCATTATTTGCATAGCTATTAAAGCCTTGGAATTTACCGATGGAAACTTGGTTTCTTCAAAAAATTGGTTGAGATCTATTTTTTTTTTGTTTAATTTTTTTTTTAATGAATAGATTGTTGATCTTTTTTGTTTTAATAACTTTCTATAACGATATAACTGTTCTTTCAGCAATTTATTTTTAGTAATTAATTTTTCTGAAGTGTATTTTCTATTATCTAAATTTGATGATTTTTGAGGACTTGGAAGTTGAATAAGTTCAGATACCCATGATTTGGTATTTGGAGTAATAGATAGCGTAGGACTGTTGTTATATATAGAGAAGTTGTCAACAGAAATGTTATTAGTTGTGTTGCTGTTTCTTCCGTAATTATACTTCGGTGTTAAAACATTCAATTCAGTAGGCGATATAGAAGTATGAGTATAACCAGTATTAGAATCTAGATAAAAACAAATCTTGTTAAATAATTTAGGTTATATCTAAAGTTGGTGCATTCGGGAGGTCAATGTTTAAATTTCTCAATAGTTTTCAAAAGTGCAAGGAAAAACAAAACAAAAATTAAGGAAAAACGTATACATGAAAATGTACAAGTTAGTTTGAGTTAGAAATTCATAATTTTTTTTCCTTGTAAATCTAAGATTAGAAAATGTAATACAAAATTTCTTATAAGTTTGTCTACGTTTATCATAAAACAAAAATTTCTACTGGAAAGTAAACTTAAATTTTTAAGTATTTAAAGTACTTAAAGTGTTTGAAGTTCAAATTTTTACAACATTGGATACTCGATATTTTCTTTGCACAATTTTTTTTTACAAGCATTTAAAGTTTTAAACTTGTAAAATTCATCAACATTTCGAAAATTATTAATCATTGTAGGTAGGTAATTAAAAATTTTGTTATGGTGAATAAACAATACGGGTTCGGGTGGCAATATTGTGCTAACCAGTTCCCACCCGTTCCCGGTTTCAAAAAGGAGGGAAGGTAATTAAAAAATTATAAAATGTTCAATT